>NC_089722.1:22470231-22620686 GCF_035083965.1 Branchiostoma lanceolatum | reverse complement strand
AAATGCTCACAAGCAAGCAGGTAATATGTGTTTACTTTTAACTAATTTACTCGTAAAACTAATGTGCATTTTTCATTACAATTTTCGACTAGAAGGCTATATTTTGGACAACGTTTGTGTGCGTGTCTTTGGTCATCAAGATAACTCAATAACAACTTAAATAGATTGGTTTTATATCTAGCTTGCTGGTAGTTTATGGCAAAAACTGGAAATAATTGGATTTTGGGTCCCCTATTGACTTGTTTTGGTGCTGCAGTGAAACTTTCGGTTCTGATATCTAGCGCTCTGACATCGATGGTCATGATTTTTGGTGGTAACGTTAGGTCGTAGAACTCTAGTTTCCATTATTTCCATTATTTGTCATATTTATAAATGGTTTATTCAGGAATTGACACATACAGAAATTAAAACAGAATTGCAGCCGTTTTTGCAATATTTGTTTTGTTTGTTTCAAACATCCCATTACTTTGCGGAATTATATTGATGTAATTTTCGAAGTTATGTACCTAGATTACCATGTACCTTTGTCTTATGTTTTGTTATACCATATCTCAATCATGTACGCCAGCAGGGCCCTTTGAAGTGTCGATACATGGTTTAAAAAATTGATAAAATGTTTCGATCTGACATTCGAAATTGGTTCAGGAAAAAGTATCACCTTTCCATTTCCTTTCTTTTAATAAATAGCCCATTAGAATATATATATTTCTTTCCAACGCAAAGAAGTTGCTTTGATATATGTGATTTTCAGGGTGCAGGTATCGCCGGGCATGTGTTGCTGCAACAGCAGCAGCTTTTATCTTGGTGCTGATCACTGGAGGCATTGTTGGAGTTTTCTTTGGTATTGTCAGAAAGGATACCCAAAATGTAAGTTTAAGCCTATACGCGTCTTGTTTATTGCCAAATGTATCTATTTCGTTTAGCACCTAAAAGTTACCCATATCTGACTATAAGCATTTCCCAAGCTTCTGTCCGTTTGTTTATAGCGTTAATCATGTCTGTTATTTTACTTAATTTAAAAGTACCTTCTACAACTCGCTGCGGTACAAATACGTGGTACAGCAGGACAAGTAGGCATTTCAAACCCTGTGGTGAAATATGAGTTTTAAACATACAAAATATTGGTTTGCATTCTATCGATTATAACTCATCAAATCCCTCCAAAGCAGAAAGTGATGTATAATGTTTTTCTTTAGTATTACAGGCAGTTCGACTATCAGTACTATACATGTATATCCCCCTGCTATGAAATGTTATCACATGACTGATTATTCTCAAATGATGTCAAATCACAGGCAATGCCCGCTTATGGTCCATCTGGGGAAGCAGTGCTCACAGTGACGTCAACCTCTGACAGCTATCAAGGTGAACATACGAGTGGGAGGGGTGGGGAGAAAATGTGGAACTGTACCCTAAGTTCAAAATAAGATTCAACGTGCCCTTTGTAGATTTGTTTTCAGATCAGAGATAGAAGAAGGACTTGACAATGTTTCAAATAGCATGTAACATTGCGCAAGGGAATGTAAAGTTATTGAATGTCAAGAAGCCATGGTGTTATATTCATGAAATATGTAACACTGAACACTGTAATCACTTATTTACAGAAAAAAACGGAGGAAACGTCAACACCGGGAACATTGGGGCGGGTATTAACGAGGTACGTTTCCGCATTTTATTCTTGTCCTAATCTCTCCTTGTACGGAGGTATTGTTTTAGGTGTGTCTATCTCCAGTGTGTTTCCGCAGGTATTCCCATATTCTATACATACTAGCAGTACCACAGAGTGAAAGGAAGTGAGGGGCAAAATTTCAGAGGTGCGGGAGTGACAGGAAGTAAGGTTCAGAGTAGGTAGTATATAGCCATTCATCATCCTTCTCTGAGTGTTGAAAGACGTTTCAGGTCATTGGGTCAATTGAAGAGGCTACGAATTTTTTTTCATCTGTATTTTCCAGATGCCAGTCACTTTTACCGTAGGGTGACAGGAAGAGACCAATGTACACATGTAATGTGAATCAAAACCTTAAGCTTATTTGCATAATCAATGAACTACAAGCAAATGAGATATGCCGGGAACTCTGAATATTTCACGGAAATATGAGGTCTTTGAACTCTTTTTTTGTATAACGACTATTGACTTCAAGCGTCGTGGCTACTTTCAGTTCGGGAAATATCGTTTTTAAGCTGGTGCCAGTGACGTGGTGGGAACATACTTCGAAGATACTAAGACCAACCCAGTTAGATTTCTTGTAATTGTAGTTTTTCTCAGCTGCATCGTTCATTTTTCGCCAATGTGCGATGTGATATACTAATCTAAAAGTAGATAAACCAGTTAATGGGATATCTTCGTTATCTACAGCCGACACCATCTGTGGATACGATCCATACCACTGGCGATACTGTCCCCTTCAGTTCGTCAAGGACGCGTACCGACCCTCTGTACATGCCAACGGTAAGCGTATTGGAAGGCTATTACCTTGTTTAACAATGGCAATGTGTGTGTGTGGGGGGGGGGGGGAGTGCGTGCGTGCGTGTGCCCTGTACGTGTACGTGTGCGCGCGTGTGTGTGTGTGTGCGTGCGTGTGTGCGCTGGGGGGGGGGTGTTCCTATGAATTGTTTTATTGTGAGTAGCATACTACTCTTTAAGCTAAGGATGGACCTTTATAATATTTTTGTCATGTGGGGAGGTGCTCTTAAAGGACAAGAAAGCAGGACCCAGGGTTCTCCTCCTATAAAAACTATCTTCTGTCAGGGAGTTAGTAGCTAAATTGACTCCAACCCTCATCCCAACATCATAAATGGATTATCCTCTGTAGGGGATCTCTTCCCGTCTGGCTCCAAGAACAATAGAATGGGATCAGAGCAGACAACAGGAACTCATTTGCATATTAACTGACGTCTCAAGTTTTGAAAAATCCTGTATTTCTCTCACTAGTTTTTGAAGAAAACATTGCCAGACCAGCAAAATAACCCAGATATATGTAACAAAGCTACGTAATCAATACAATACATAACTTTGCTAGGCAACTTTCCGAAAATCATAACAATGATTGTGTTTTCAACTGTCAAAGCAACCCCTTCAAAGTTGGAATTTTACCTATATTTTCCTCAGAGCTGAATTAGCTTTGATAGCTGTGTGTCTAGAAGACTTATACAATTGTGGTGACTACTTGGTAGTAAAAGAAACCAGTATAGACTCAGGGGCTCTGTAGAAATGTAATTTGAATACTGACAGCCAATGTCTGAGACATTCTACCAGTGAGCATGGCAGGCCAGTGTTACTAGGCCAGTGTTGTAATTGCTTCATATTCTTGGTTATAGGTACTACAAAGCTGATGTTTATGTGCAGCTATACTTTGATTCCTTTTATACACTATATGATTTCAAACATGTGCTGAAGTAACTTCAATACTTGGTAAATTGTCTTAGCCAGCGAGCCCCTTCACTGATGTGAACACCACGACATTCAGAAGCAGACTGAGGTCTGGGAGTTTACGTTAGCTGAATTTATTGGGTGGTTTTATAGTCCAGCCTTGCTCTTTAAAGCGGAGGATAGGTAGGCCTTCCAACGGATTGAGATTTCTTTAGTATTGAAGCAGAACTTGAATCTTATATTCTGAACACGCTATGGTCTTGATTTTTTTGGAAATAGAGCAATTTCAGCCATGGAAGGTTGGGTGTATTTTTATTGGAGAATTTGAAATAGAAAAACTCAAAATGGATCAAAACTAAACAAAAACAACAACAATCTTTTAAATATCATTAGAGAATGTGAGATACGATATACTTAGGTGGATCAACCATTTGATGGGATATCGTCTTATCTACAGTCGACCACATCTGTGGATACGACCCATACCACTGACCTGCCTGCCGACGTCTGCTGGCGCTGCAGGCGCAATTCCTGCAGTAGAATGGCTGATCCACCCTCGTACATGTACATGGTAAGCACGTGAGAAGGGTTATATATTTGCTCCTTCCGTCGACGTTGTCTCAGATTCCTATTCTTGTCTTCAACCCTGAACAAAGACAACATTTCATTATTATTCTTTTATGACAGACAAGGACTAAAGATTCGCCAGCCTTCAGCAATCGAAGAGGTAAATAGTTTAGTATTTGAGTATACGGGCCATAGGAGAACATTAACGCCGTAACTGTTCTCCTGTGGTCCGTATACTTTCTACAACATACAGTCAAATAGAATTTCCCTTTTTTTAAAAAATGATATGTGAGAAGTATAATCACAAAGAAGTTGTCCTTAAGATTATGAACCTCTATTAGTTTCATGAACTAAATGTTGTACTGGATATGTAGCAATGTAACATGTAACAATCCCAATCTCAATTCACCAACCGAAAGTAACATTAAGATAAAATGCACTGTCATCGTGTGAACGAATGTGGCCGACTGGCTGACATTCTGGGTGCGATTTGTAGGATGAGTGACGTGAAAAGTTGGGTTTTTGATTTGTTTTTGTTATTGAATGTCCCAACCGAATTGCTTGCGGAAAGAGTTGTTTTGAATATTCAGAACTGACTTATTTTCACGGTTACAGCGAATTTTCTGAAGATGTTAATAATCTATTGCAGGAACCTCTGGTGATGAAGAGAAAAAGATCGTTTTTGGCGGGACGGGATCCGGCCCGGGAAAATTCAAAACTAACCGTGGTGTGGTCGTATCAGCAAACAATGAGATATTTGTGACAGACATGCACAACAAACGAGTCCAATTTTTCAGACTGGATGGGACTTATCTCGGCAACTTTTCTACGGTAGTGCCTGGTGAAAATGGAAGTGCAATGTTACCTTACGATATTGCAATTGACGGAAAATCTAATTTGTGGGTAGTGGGGAAAGTTCTCCACCCCACACAAGGACGTGCTGTACATGTGGTGCAGTATAGTCGGGACGGCCAGTCATGCACCAATTTTGACATGGTGTGGAGTAAGGAATCTTGCAATCGAAAACTTGCCATTGCGGTGGACACACGCAATAACTTAATCATCTTGGTAGACCAGTGTATGCTTTACAAGTTTTACTCAGATGGAGGCTTATATAAGGGGCTTACATATCATGAACCTTTAGTATCATACGTTACAGTAGACAAAGAGAGTAATATCCTTATTACTCGTGACAGTCGTGCTGGTTACTGTGTTCATGTCTGGAAGTGGCGCTCCGGCACGGTGTCATTCAAATTTGGAGACCATCGTAACGGACATCTACGTCATGCCCAAGGTATTTCTGTGGACACATTGGGTCGCATATTAGTGGCAAACAAGAAGGCTGGGCGGGTAGAAATGTTTTTAAGCAGTAGAGAATTTATCCGCACTGTCGTCGAGGCTCCCAATCCAAAAGGTATTGCTCTGGTACCTGATGGACGCTTAGTGGTGATTACAGCTAACAACACTGTCACTATTTTCCCAAGCAGATGGTATTTGGGTGCTAGCATTCCAAATGTTCATTACAGTTACACATGACATTAAGAATATTGCTGTCCACCATGAAGAAGGCCTTGTGCAGAAGAAAATAAATGCAATGAAGTTTGTCTATCTGAAGTCTTAGAAGTAACAGATATACAGTGTGATTTAATGTTAGTGGTTCTGATAATTAAATAATGAAGTGTCATATGTGTGATAGGATTGCACTTACGCGATATTATATAACTGGCTAGAACATCTGACGTCAGCATAAATTTGCATAAATCGGACGCCTTAGGGCTACAATTGTTTGTTTTTTACATAATCATTGAAGTAAATGTCGACTGACCGGAAAGGCTCATGTCGCAAACCGTGGATTACTCCCCAAGCGTGTTGAAACCTGCCAGAAGTTACTATTCACGCAAATATGTCATCATGATGAAAATAGCAATAATGATGATTATCATAATGACAATAAACTTTATAGCACAACAATTGTGCGATGTGTAACGTATTGCATCTTCAGCTACATAAAAATATTCAATGAGACTAACCTACCTTACAAAAGACTATGTAGTATGGGATGAGGATTTGCTTTTGTAATTATTGAAATTTCTAACATTTAGGCATTTATAACATATATATATATATATATTATATTCCTAAATGTACCATGCAGGATTTGTTACAAGTCATGACGTCAATGTATAATTGAATGTGCTATTCGAATCCCTAGAAAGAAATCCAGATATAGAAGATGATAGACTTGTATGTAGTGCATTACGAATATCAAATACAATAAAAATGTGATTCTGTTTGTGCTGGACGAAAAGGACAAACCCTCTGGTCAACAGATGTTTTTCTATACATGTATTTGAAACGGCGTCATGTAGCAACCATAAGCCTTCATGTACGCGATAGAGTGAGTATACAAAACTGTTAAAGATTCTAACGTCAATACATGGTTGCATTATGTTGTGGCCATAGTACCTGGCAACCCAGTGATATCTGTCGTGCTTATTGCTCCAGTATCTGTTGATTATTTGAAGATCTTTGTTCATTCCTTACATGCAGCGTGTGACAGGTATACTTGAGAGAGAGAGGTGGGGGAGGGGAGTTGCGACTGTAACGAGTTGAGACGAGGATCTTTTATTTTAACTGCTACTGGAGATATTTGATGAAATTGTTGGAAAGATGCAGATTTTTGTTTAAGAAAGTGGCCTTAATTCTCTGGACAAGTCTTATAACATTTTAAGTGATAACATTGAATAAATCGCATCTTCCTTTTCTATGTTAGCGTATGAAATTATGATCACACCAGGTTACATTTGTTAACAAAGCTATGAAGATATACTAGTGTAGAAATGCTGTTTATTGGGGATAAAATTGCCCAAGCATACTTATCTTTAGTCAATATTCAAACATTAGTAAAAGTAGTTATCGATTGACCGAAAGGCTCAAGCCACAAACCCTGGATTACTGTATCCTCCTCGTACATGTTTAGACTTGCCATGAGTCATTTCTCAAATCAAATCGTGATGTCAGTTCTATTTTTCAGACGACACTGTGTGGCTATATATCATATAAGGACATGTGTTAATTTGACGAAAGTGGTTAACGTATGATAGAGAATAATAACCTTCCCGAAATCAGGGAAAAGGGTGCTCATAAGAAACAAAAAAACTGGTGCGAAACCTTTTGAAATGAATGTGGTTAGTTGGAGTTATGTAGTCGCCTAAATGTCTACAAGTACTACAAGTTATGGAGTTCTTATAGAAATGCTAAGGTACGACTTGATTTCTTCACATTGAAGTCGCACAAAACTTTGTCGACTTTAAGTTTTTCCATAGCCTTCCCTTTGCATCGAGAGTTTTAGATGTTCGGAAATGTTTTTGAATGCTATTGTGAGAGTCGCCGTCAGTACGTCTAGTGCTAAAGCTTGCAGAGGTTCAACTGTCACAGGGTGAAGTTGGAAGAATCCACAAGGCAGGTCTGGTGACAAGTCTCCACAGTGGCAGGGCCATCTGCAATGTGATTTAACAAATACAGGAAATTATTAGCCAGTAAAACAATTCATATATCAAACAATAAGATATATTTTTGTCAGAATCACTGTCAGGCAACAGACGCAACGGACTTCTTTTTGCCAAAAAGTACAAGATATCACGTTATCTTCAAATCACACTTAATTCGTACATACTCAATGGCAAGAAGTCGGCCCCATAGCCGGAGTCCTCCCGTGCACTCTGGATAGCCTTTCTCAGGGCAAATACGGCGGAGCAGGACATCAGTAGCGGCGGCTCTGAAGCGGCTGTAGGGGGATATAATTTGGTCTTGGCATGGAACACATAGTACAAAACGCAAAATTCTGAATTGAACACTAGATACATGTAGCAATGCAGACTGTATACAAAAGTTTCAATTCGTCAACAAAGAGTCCTTGTAGCATTAAAGTTCATCTTCACGACATTATGAAAGAAGACTGGTCAATGCAAATAAAGTTTAGTCTTCTTTCATTAAGAGTCGCAGATATTTCCTTACCTTTAGACCTGATGACGTTGTACGGGTTGGACGAGTTCGGCAGCAGGGTAACTCGGAGATCCGCTGGGATGTCTTTGGTTGTGGGAGGCTTGTATTCCTTCATGAAATGATAGAATTTATTGTATCAATGAGACATCTTGATATGATTACTTTGTCAAGGGATAATAACACTGGTCACAGGCTGCAAGTATCAAGTTGATATAAAGTTTGTATTTCTCTAAACACTTGATTATATCTTCATTGTAGCACGTTTTCTTCTGGGGGATTGGCTGTTTGTGCGCCTCAGGCTTCAAACCCTGATTTTACCAATATAAAATAACCCAGCACACTTATCGACAAGAATAGGGATGGCCCTGACACAATTTTCTACCTTTGCGATGCAAGAAATAGGCTGCAACAACGCTATACTGCATTGTAGCAGAACTGTGCTGGCAATTACCCATGTTCCGTTGGTCAGCAGCCTCCCTGTCTCCTTGTCGTACACACACTTCTCGGTCAGCCAGTAGCCTAGCCCGAACACGAACGCTCCCTCAACTTGGCCTACGTCCAGGTCAGGGTTCACACTGTGAAGTACAAGTGAGAGCCAGCGTGCATTAGAGCTTTGGTTGCTTATAAGAACCAAAAGAGAAAGGGGAAACATAATTTTTCTATGAGACGAAGTTCAGATAAAATCCTTCTCACGCATTTGTGGGTATTGGGTGATGTCCATCTCCGTTAGGCCCCTGGGCCACACAGTTGTGCGAGCACTACAGCAACCTAGGAGGCTAGTCCACTGGTACTAGTTATCGTATGCGACTGAATGACACATAGACTCCTCCTCTACATATGTGACGAGAATGTTAATTTAAGGAACATGCATATGTATCAATGTAAATCACAGATTTTACTCTACCTCTATACCTACCAATGGAGATGGGCGCCGCCCTATGCGCCATCGGTGTGGGAAGGAACTTTGACTTTGACTATACCTATTTGATAATTTGATAATGGATAAGTGTATTTTGTGAGAACATCACAATTCAGCCTTTTGTGTCTGCCAGTTTTTTTTTCCAATAAAGCTTGAATTGAGTATGTGCTGAATGCTAAGCAACCAGTTTTAAAACATTTAGTACGACCCTGCCGGACTTTGAACCTGCGACCTCTCGAATACAATTTAGCCCCCTAGGCTATTTTCATCGGTCCTAGTAGAAGATACTTTATGACTTTGAGATTACCTCTCTCCACAGTCAAACAGGATATCAGACCGGGTGATTTCTCGCTCCCCTGTCAGCACATCCAGCTCCACCTCCGTGCAGGTCACGCCGTAGCTGTGGTATGTAGGGCGGAAAACTGGCAGTGGATGGTGCTCCCTGTATACATGGAAAATAGATGGCTTTGATATCTTTACTAAGGACAAAGTTGCTCATCAAAAATGTAATTTCTACTATCCTAACAATTTTTTGAAGGCATTGGATTGTGCAACCTTTTACCACTTATAAATAGACAGCTAGTAAGAAATCGGGGAAAAGCAATATAAGACTGGCACGGTATGATGGGGATGTGCTTCTTTGCCATTCCTTTAGATGTCGAAGTTTCGATAATGCATTGTTTCAAATATCTCATCATTATAAACTAGAAATACAAACTTTTCATGATGCCCTAACTACATTCACCAAAGTGACCTCTCAGTCGATCTCCATGTCGTCTATATATAAAAGATAACAGGTAAAAATTCCACCCACATGTACTTCTCGGAAAGATCCACTCCTTTACTGTGACAGGTGGTGATGAGTTCTGTCCATTTTGGAGCCCCGCCCATCTCCTGTCGGATGGGGTTGATCCGTTCATTCAACCTCCGGCAGCACTCAAGCACTCCCTGGGTACATGGATAAAGCAGCAATTACTCTGAAACAGAGGACTATCGGTATTCTTGAAATTCCTTCAGCGATAATTAGATGAATCGGGTGATTATTTAACTATATCAATACCTCATTTATTTCTTATAATCAACACCCAGTCATCAACATAACATTTCCAAGTTACACTGCGAGCGTCGAATTTTGCACGGTCCGCCTGGCATTGTTACAGCCATTCCTGTGTCGCCACCCTGTTGTATGGCCAAAGGGCTATGTCATCTGTGAGAGATGTGACTGTACCTGGCAGTTCAGTTCACTGGTGGTGCTGCCTCCTGAGGATTCACTGTTGGCACCAGAGAGAGAGTTGGTGGACATCACGTGGATCATCTCCAGGGGAACGCCCAGGGTGGCAGCTGCCACCTGCATCACCTGGTGTTGGAAAACATCGGCACTGTTACAGTGGCATTTCATCCGCATGTGCTGAAGCCCGCGTCACAATTCATGCGAGCGTCGGCCGAATTTGTAGATCGCCCGAAGCTCGCCGAATTTCAAAATCGCCCAAGCGTCGACCGTATTTTACAATGAAAATCTTAGGTGACGTCTGTCGAACACTAAAAATAAAAAAAATCCCCCATGAGATGATACCATCTCTTGGATATGGACGAAGTCAGAATCTACTAACCTAGTAAAAGGCCAATATTTGGATTAACTTTGATTTCTGAAAATCGCCCGAACCCCGCGTAATCGACAGGACGTCGGCCGTACTTCGGCCAACACGTCGGCCGAGCTGAATTTCTTATTTGTGACGGGGGCCTGAGGACTGCCTTTGTCAGTCATGATATAAGATGTGTCATCCAGACACCAGACACCAACGACCCCTGGCGATACAGGATGTAATCCGATGGATATAAGAGCAGCGACACCTTATGGTATTTTGTACTGTATGAAGCTGTAACGTCAAAGGAATCATGATCAGCTCTAACTGAGGCTACATGTCATATGGATCATACATTGAAAAGCCTATCTATAACTAGACTGAGGTTCTTTTCAATTCTCACCTTTGTATCGATCCCCTGTCCCATCTCGATACCGCCATGTGTGATGACCACCGAGCCGTCGGTGTGGTAGATCGCTACGAAAACCGTGAAACGGAAGAAGGAAGGGTGGAGGGCATATCGACAAGGAACCACAGATAAACCTCTCTTCTTCCAACGATGTTCCTGCATTTGATATTGTAGTTAAATGATGTTTCCAGACAAAGCATATATTAAGAAGTATTTGATTTTAAATAGTACTTTAGTGAACGTCAATACTGCCTCAAGACAAGCCAATGAATGTCACATGTGAACAACAAATAGACCAGAACTACATACTTGTGAAGAGACAGTGTAGTATAATACACTCTTACCTTGTTGAAGACCTCTATCTCCTGCTGTCGTTGTTTGATTTGAGCCGATGTCAAGAGGTCTACAGAATACCACATATCGTTCAACATTTAATTTTTGTTAACGCTAGATGCAATACGGGTTTGCAGCTTGATTGGGCTATTACCACCTTAAGAAGTATTGGAAAAACAGCAAAAGACAAGAATTGCATACATATACGTATTCGAATGAAAGTTCATCTGTGATCATAACTGACATTACAAAGATTGTACACAAAGTACACCATATCCTGTAGTTCAGCTGAAAACCACTTAAGTACTTAGAACATGATATTTACCAAACAAAGAAAATCATTACTAGAGATGACCATACTTAGGGAAATCTACCTAAAACCATATGCATATCGATCTTTGACAAACAAAGAAAATCATTACTAGAGATAACCATACTTAAGGAAATCTACATAAGACCACATGCATATCAACTTAATTACTAGATTCACGAACTGGAATGAAATGAAAAGTACCGTCCCACAGCTGAGTGATGTTGCAATCAGCCAAAGTGTATCCCGACAGAATGGTGTGTCCGTTTTCAAACATGTTGACCCTGCGTATGTCTGTAGGGTCCTTGTTTAGGCTCTTAATCACGTGTTCTATGATGTGCTCCATGCAGAAGTGAACTGCGACATAACCTGCATTACAAATAAAGCGGTATACGTAAGTCTTCGTAAATAGAATTCTAAATCTCAAGCTGATGCGTAAAATTATAGGTTGTGATATAAGACCCAAATCCACATAGATTGCAGTAATCTGATAATATGATAGACTCCGCAATGGCAATGTTTCCTCCTGCAAGAGCTACCGTACGCAAAGCTATGTTTTATTTTTGAATGCGATAACAGCTAAAGGCCCTGTCACACTTGTGCGTATATTCAAGTGCGTATGAGTTCCACATGAACATTTTTTTGGTTCATGTAAAGTTTGCAGGGAAGAAGTTGTTTTCTACTTTGACATACCGTTGTGCAGCCTAGTTATCGAACCAAATGACTTCTTTGGTTGCAAACTTAACCTAAAACAAAAACTTGTTAATACGCAACTCATGCGGACTTGCATATACACACAAGTGTGACAGGGTACATCTACAGACATATTGAGAGTATATTTTCCGCCACCCTAAAAGATACGTCCAAACAGATCTCAAACCCAACGTCCCACAGTGTAATGCACTCCTGTATATCTGAACTGTGCATACCTGGGGGGTGCTGCACTAGAGATCTATGAAACACACTGTTTTCCGAAGTGGCGGAGTTATGTAACACGGCGAATTAATTATAATGGAGGTTACTTTGACAGATTAGATGAAGCATGTAGATAACAAGTAAATTCTACCTGGAGCTCTTGTGTAGGTTGCTGGAGCAACGTGGGTTTTACAGGCCTGCCCTGTCAGCCGCCAGCTTGGACAACAATACACTGAAAAGGTAAACGTTATCCCATCAATTCGTGTCATTTCATATCCATCATAATATGAAGTTTATACGGGATAGTTGAGAAACCTGATCGAAAGGATCACAAATAAGTAAACCCTATGGGTACGTTATGGTATAGATATGAGTAGTTGTAACCATTTAGGAATTGGCAAATGAATGCGTTGTTTAAGTTTCTGTACATTATATGTAATTCATATAGAGAGCAAAACGTAGTACTTAGAAGCTGTCTAGATACACATAAATTGGTATCAAAAATTATGGTATACCGTTTATCATAATTGAACTGTGGTGCCACATCTTGATATGTTCTCACCGTTTTCGGCAACTTGTGGCAGAAACGGGAGAAAAGAGCAGTGGACTGAAGTTCCGTTATCTTCGTACAGATTGTACACCACTGCTAGCAGCCTTCCGTCGTCGTCAAAACCAACCTGTGAGTAGAAATTGTCCAATATGACATGACTTAGCCGAACGTCTATACCAATAGGCACATAAATCTTTTTCGATATAGATATTTGGGGTCTATTTGCTATTTCTGAAATAAAGTAGAATATGACAAAGTGGATTAATTTTTCACAACATTACGTAATCCACTGGCAGGTACACACACACATACCTCGTATTTCACAAGATAGGGTGCTCTCTTCGGCATGGCTTCCATATTCGCATCAAGGGACATGCTCAAACGTACAGTCCTACAAACAAAGATGTAACGTAATGCAATGTGCTACGTCAACGCTGTGACTCAAATCAAAGAAAGCGTACGACACTAAAGACAATAAATGAATACCGAAACTCGAATAAAACTTTGTTAAACCTGCAATGTTTGGTCGTCGCCATTTAAAATGGTCGTCGCCATATCCAAGTGTTACATAGGTTTTAAGGGCGCCGACAAGATGCAAAAAACGAATATAGAGCAACACAATATTTCAATTACAGATGTACGACAGTATTGTGATAAATAGTACTAAACAACTTAAAAAAGAAAGTACACCACTTCGGGTTCGAACCCGAGTCAAACTACACCATGAAACATCACAGTTTGGACATAGCGTGCTAATACACTCAAAGTGGCAGGACGTGCTAGTGCATTATTCTCCAAGCAGAGGCTTCGATAGAGAGGGGTAGTTTTGTCCGGGATTTTTTACGTCCCTCTTCTCTCAAAAGGCTTGATCGGTTCCGACATCTCCCAGAGGTGAGAGAAGAGGGACGTAAAAAATCCCGGACAAAACTACCCCTCTCGATGGAAGCCTCTGCTTGGAGAAGACTAGTACATGTAAAAAGGTGATGACCGTTTAAAAGGCGACGACCGCTTACGAGACGGAAATAACCTTCGTCGCTCATTAAATCTAATACATGAAGTACGTACCTGTTGAGATTTTGAGCAGCCACGGCACAGGCAGCAGCCGGCAGCGTTGAAGCGGGACCCTTCCCTCCAAAACCCCCGCCCAGTCTCTTCACAGATACATACACTCTGTACAGAGGTGTAAGACGTGACTTATTTAGAGCTTTGAATTTTTTGGGGATAAATCTTTTTTTTATCCTGATAAAGGTGTATATCGCCAAGAGATGCTTCCAGATGCGTGAATTACTGTAATGTTTGGCTCCTCCACTTCCATACTTTTCGATGACCTTTGTCTGTCTGTTTTTTTTGGTTGTTTTTTTATTTGCAAAATTCCCATGATTGAAAACAATATGTTTAGATTTCTTTATGGGTGGTGTGTAACCTTTGTCCTAAAAAGAAATACTGTTAAGTACTTCTTAAAACATTAAAATGTTCGGAGCAAGACATCGTCTTATGATTTGCGACCTCTGAGACACTTCTATTCTATTACCTGTGAGCTGACATCCCTGTCGCCTGTGCTACAGCTGCCTGGACTGAGTCCATAGACTGGGTAGCAGACTGGACGTCCATCCCATCCTCGGTTGGAGTGCATCGGCACACCTGGGTCTCCATGTAGAAGTGATACTGAGAACCACACGACACCTCACCCGAGATGCGATGCGGAGCTCCAGCTAGAGCACCTAATGACGCAGAGTATTGACATTTAATGACAATTTAATGGAAAGCTCCTACCGACAAAATTTTCCTGTACCGAAAATGACATACCTATATTGCAATACAGGCCTATAAAATCGAGGCACGAACTAGAGCCTCGTTTTGGTGCATGGCCCCGAGCTGACCCCGGGAAATTAAAAATGGTCGCCGTAATTGGCAAGAGGTCTATTGGGTTGTTTTGTCTTTTTCCATTGTGTGAGGAAAGGGGTCATGCACATGTTGATCTAGTAAATCGTACCACTACCGCAATATATATATATAATGCATTCACGTAAGTAGATGGTATTCAGAAATGAAATATTCCTTCTATAGGTAAATCTACTGAGTGAAAATTACCTTTAGGATCTCCTTTTACCATCTCACTAACATTGGGATGAAAGGATTCTGCAGCAATGGCGTCTTGGATAGAGAGGATGGGAGGTTTTATGTCAGTGTAGGCGACCTGCACAGCTTTGGCCATGGCGTCAGCGTGGGCCTGGGTATCTGAAATAGACATAACTCTCTCATTAGTCCTTCGGTCCTTTCACACTGGTCACGCGTTTAGAATGTTTCCCGTGACGTTTTGATTTCTGTTTGTAAATCTGACAATATCATGACAAAAAAGCAACCTTCACCTGCAATGACAAGAGCCACTGGTTGACCTGCATATGACACCTCACCACTGGAGAGAATCTGTAAAGATTGCAAAAGAAAAGTTTTTCCTATAGGAAACCGTTGCGATCAGATACATGATATTCTCTGTACCAGCTAGGATTATATTCCTACTTCAATGAGCCTCAAAGGTCCATATGGTTTAGAGTTGCGTAGATTTAGGTTCTAATGCCTAAGATTGTCAAAATATCGGTTTCTTAGCAACATCTTCTAATCCTTTTTGTATTGATCTAATGGCCACCACCTAATTTCTTTTCTTATCAGGGAAATCAAAGACGCCTTCTATCTTATTCCACGATGGCATGAGTACGTGTGGACGCAAATACCTCATCATCTGCAGACAGATTGTTTTGTCCTTTGACGTCTCCGGCTGTCATAAAAGCAACGGCACCTGGTATTTCCTGTGAAGTAAGCAACAGAAACGTCTTCATATGCCATACTTATGCTTCGGTCCCAATTGGAAAAAGGGGCCCCGCCGGATAGTTCACGGGTGTTTTTCTTTTCTTTTGGCACTTTCGGGCGTAACCCCTACGTGGCCCCGTCGGACACCCTGCGGTTGCCCGGTCGGAATCCCGAATCAATTTAACTCTTGAATTGAACGCGGGATCCGGTAACAAAATAGACACCGTGAGCTAATCGTTCGAGTACCGGGAGGTAACCCCCCGTACCCGGCAGTCCAGACTACACCCCCTACGGGCACCGGATCATTAACAAGGATACCTAACACTAACAGCGAAATTCTGTCTAGGGATGACATGTTCGTGCATGTTTGCTTCCCTCACTTAAACATGAAGACGTAACAGTGCTATATGATACAATCATACCATGGCTCGTGAAAAGTCCAAGTTGCCCAGTTTACAGTTGGCCACAGTCGAAGTCACAAAGGCAGCAAAGACTTCCCCAGGTATGGCAGGCATATCGTTGATATAGATGGCTTCTCCAGATGCCTATAGATAGTATAATGCAAGAAAAAAGACATGGTACATCAATTTCTGCAGTTACAATGTTTCCGTTCCCTATTGTGTATGTTATACCTCCATTCGTTTCACCAGTGCTGGTTTATAATGTGAATCAATGGAAAGCCTTTCAGCACCAAGGAAAGGGATCATGGTTATGTGTTAATGACCCCCTCCCAATACATCCCAACACATACATGCACATCAGCTCTATCATCTTAAGGTATGGCCTTAAGTGTTACGGATATTTTTGTACAAACAAACAAACAAACAAACAAACAAACAAACAGAGTGGTAGACACGGTGATGTAAAGCTAGGCGCACAAATGACAAGATAGCGTCTTTCCCTACCGTACAGAAACTTACATGAAAAAAAATCGCCATGCCGCGCTACAGTGTGTTAGAATTGTAAACCCATCTTACCTGTACCCTAGATGATGTTTTAGGCATGGGTTGCCTGAGGGGCCACTCGGACTCTTTAGTCTGGAAGTGCTGCTCCCCGCGGGACACCGGGCGTACGAGCGAGTCTCCCGCCGAACGAACTCGCTCTGTCAGGCTCTCCTTCCCAACAGCAGACACGTAAAACTGATGGGGAAAAGCATTTCTTTATCGATTGGTGCATATGATTGTTGATGCTAAAGTCAACCTAAACTATGAATTGATTTTGATATCTATCAGAGAGAAGATGTACCAAAACTGTCAAACGAATCATGTTGTCATATATGATAAATAGCATTTATGCTCCTTGTCACATGGGTATTTGACCGTAAGCATAGAACGTGCCTTATAGAACAGTCCCATGGCCAACTGTTTTGTATACTGTGAAGACTGGAGTGCAGAATCGTCCGGCACCAATTCTGCTTGCAGTACGGCAAGGGCTCCTTATGTAATGTGGGATACAGACAAAACTTTATTTTTGATAATGATAATTGCTTTGATTGGTCAAACATTACGATTCTAAAACTGAACTATTCCCAATTATCTTTAAAATCAGAATGATACCAGACTTAAGTCGGTTAAGATGGGTAATCTTTGATAAAGAAAAATATTTTGTACCTCTCAATGTTTCAGCATCAGTGATCGTCTTTCCAATCAGGAAGTCTTCGGTTGCAGAGGCGTGCACCTGGAAGCATTTAGGGATATCTTCATTAAAACCTATTATAAACTACCCGGGCCATGCTTTTATGTCATGTGCCAAAAATTGCTACATCCAAAACATAAAGATATGAAAAGTTGCAGCATTCTAAAATGTTAAAGTGGGAGATGTTGAAATTGTACGTAAGGATAATACCATAGTTTTGTTGATGCCACCAAACACAATGGACGGTTTTGTGACCACTGTTAAGTCACTCTGACGGTCCAGTGTCATCCTGAAGCCAGCATTAACGTACGCATGGGCGTTCTGTAAGGGCAACAGTCCCTGTTATAGCATGTATTCGTCTGTAGTTTAGCAAAATACCAGTAGCCTGCTTTGCCCATTGACATTTGTATTGTAACTGTGTAACAAAATGTAGATGCAAAGTGACAACCTCAAGTTCCAAGTTCCTATCTAGACGGTATATAACAGTTTGCAGCAAAATTCTTATTGTATACATGTAAAACGTGACTTGTAATTCGATGGAAAGTAGAGCAAACCTGTGACCGAGGAGCGACTTTGTAAGTCCGGAAAACGTCTTCAGGCTTTCCGGGCGGGATTTCCAACGAACAAATCACCTGAAATACAACAGAATAGGAATGGAGTAATTCGGATTTTCTCATAAAATCTTAATCATCATTATATATTGTCTATTGCAGAATGTCAGGTTAACAATATTGATAGTGCGCCCATGAGTACAAAATGACAGTAAAATGTAGAAGTAATAGATGGTTACCTTGCCATTCATTGCAGTTCCCAGAAAGTCACCGAGTGCCATTATCTGCCATTCATCCCTGTGCCCTGTTCATAGTAAGAAATATACATCTGCATTGAATTCCAGAAGTAAAAAAAACCCACAAAAAACAACTTTGTGAAAGTATGAATTCAAAAACAAAAAAAGATTCCATAGCACTGAAGATATCGATGTTGCTGTTGTTGTAGATTTGTTTACAAAATGTCTCTGACCAATGGTAACTTTTGCCCCCGCAGCCTCCATGATTGTGAAGATGTCCGAAGGGAATTCTGGGTGATCATGTTTAATCATCAAGTTCCCAGCCCAGCTACCAACCTGAAATTAAGAAAACAAACGTCTCCCTTTCAGAATAAGAGGGACAAAAATCCAAATATCAGGTGATGTACAAAAACAGAGATGTCGGGATAAGAAGCTAGAGAGTATAGTATTAGGAGTCGAAGTCTACTTACGTTCCTGACAGATACATTGGCGACCTTGCACAGATGATCAGCCAGAACACCGTAGGATGGAGACCGGTCTGAACCGGCTCGCAGCAAATCAACCAGGGTAGACAGGCTCACAGCAGAGCCAACTACCAATGGCGGGCCAGCCTGGAAAGGGGAAGTGTTTGATCCATAGTCGTTATACGTGCACAGCTATAAGGTGTACTCACTTAAAACAACAACCAAAGACCAACATTTGTATGAAAGTGATTACATTGTAATATTTCTACCGTCTTGAGATTGACCGTAAAACAACTGTCGATACGTACATCTAAGACTAAAGTCTTCCATCCTCACTTGAGTTGTTTTAAACATCCTACCTGACAGTTGTACAGATCAGATACAGCTTTGATGTCGATGAGGCAGGTGTGACGACCATCATCCTTGTACACACCTGGAAGATTCCATTACATGCTTTTTTTATCTAAGAATCTCTACGTTTTTCATTTCTAGGTATACATCCTTTCGTGTATTGTTTTGCAAGTCATCTTACCCCCCTAAGACCATTAGCACGCAAGGCGAATCCATCGGAAGTTTCGGACTTGTTCACGGTTATCTTTTGAGAACATGTAACGTTAAATACAATGTTTTGCCGTAACCACTTCAAGGTTGACATTGTGCTAAACACCGCTTACCTGCAGCCGTGTTCCCACAGACCAGTTTGTAACGGTCCTGGCTGTGCTGCTCCAACAATCCATACAGCTCCGCCATGGTGGTGGGACGATACCAGGTAACTCCATTTTGGTTGCACCTCAGGTAGCTCGTATTTGTGCCGTTCAAGCCATTGGCAGAGGCACCGTTACATACCTCCCCGGTCCTGGGGCAGGGGTGTTTGTCTAGATCCTGTGATCAACAACGTAACGATTCTAATTACCCTATCAGATTTCCATCATATTCAAACATAGATATGACTTACTTCATAAAGATCTGGTAATCTAACAAGTAAACCTTTGCTAGGAAAGACGAACTTATCTCCACGAAACTGCTAAGTTCAAGATGTAAGAAATGTAAGATAGAGCCTTGCAAAGTTACATCCATATAATAATCATATCCAAGAGAATTTCAAAGTGTACCTCAATGTCGATACAGCCGCCTTTCTCTGGATCTGCATCGGCTGCAAAAGACTTCATGGCATCCAGGATAGGTCTGTAACCTGAGAATGATACTCACATCTTGTCCATTCATGTTGAAACGGTATTAGTAGAGTAACATTTGGTTATCTGAATATTGACGTTTTGAATAGTGAATATTCGTTTGAATTTTGAATGTTGGTTAAGTTTGAACATTGAATGTACATGTGTTTAAACCAGCGGTTTGAATTTTGAATGCTTGTTAAGTTTGAACATGGAATGCACATGTGTTAAATCACTTATATTTTGATTAACACATGTGCATTCCATGTGCATAACCACTTATATTTTGATTGCCTACTCTACAACAACCGCAATTCAGCCTGGTGCTGCAACGGTTGTTTTCTTATGAAAAAACCATAATCTCTCCATCTCTCTAGTGCAGCTCTTGCCTGTTCACACGACGACGATAATAATTATGTCTTTCTTTGCATTTGCATGATCTACAGAACAAGCAGTCAGGGGGATTGTGGTTAACGTCCCTGTCCTTGGTGCTGAAGATTACAACCCCCCTTCGTATCACAGCGGTACGTGAAAACACATCATAACACAAAACACCCAAACAACTAAAAAGAAAAACTTTCTTCCGGGTACAGCTCTTTTTTTCCTAACCTGTACACCTGCAGATGTGTCCATCAAAGTGGTTTTCCACATCTTGTTGGCTGGGCTGTGGCTTCTTATTCAGCAACCTGTGGAGTAGAGCCATTAGAAACATGCTTAAGTACAGCGGTGTACTGTTCTTCTCTCTTTTATTGCTGCCGTCACTAATGGCATTCTAACACCGTGCAATAAACCAAATACACATTGATTACTTACCCGTACATGTTGACCACCATTCCAGGGCTGCAGTACCCACATTGACTTCCGTTGAAATCCGATAGACGGCGCTGTATGGGATGGAAACCGTCTTTCTGTCCCCCCAGCCCCTCCACTGTGGTGATGCTCCAGCCGTCCACACTGCACACAGGGCACAGGCACTAGGGTGGGGGCGAGGGATACATGTAGATAGGAGCATTTGAACATCAACGTCATTTCTAGCAGAAAAAATGTTTTGTATGCATTCCAACATATATGTCTGTTTGTTATTTATCATATCACGATTATACATGTACTACAAGTCTGGCACAATATTTGCATATTGCTATAAGATAGGCTAGGATAAATACAGCAAAAATTAACACCTACCGAATTCAAGGAATAAGAACATGTTCCTCCATTGGTCAGATTCGGGTGTGTCACCATGACAACACAGCAGCCACACCCTCCTTCTCTGCACATGACCTTTGTCCCCGTTAGCCCACGCCGGTAGCGCAGCCACTCGTTCAAGGTCATCGCGGGGTCAGCATTTTGAACTGCAAGGAGAGTAGCTGTCATAAGCCTCCTGCACTTAACTGACTCAATAAGTAACTAAATCGTTTCTTTCAATTGTGAAATCTTGGCCTTTCCAATTTTTATCCCGTGCTTGTCAGACCAGTTTTCAGTTATGATGGTAAAAATGTTAAAGTGTGCTCACTATTATGGTTAGACAAATGACCTCGCCATTCCTCTCCAAAATTTTAAGTAAGACTATCAATCAAATGACATACCGACATGACGCTTCCCATTTACCCAGAAGGTCAGCTTGTCCTTGAAATCTTCGTTCGCGTCTGGTAAGATCGGCATGGTGTTGTTTGTATGCCGACTTTTCTGGAAAAGAAATCAACGTTGTTTTCAGTTCTAGTGAAGTCAGGCGATGACTTGCCTGAAAACTGATATTGTTTACAGTCAGACTCCAGAGCGTGTAACGTATCTCAACGTAACGACTGGTGTGCGTCGTGACAAGAATACCTTACCCACCGGAAAGACAACTTTCTTGTCGATGGTATGCGTGAAGTTACACAGCACTTTAAGTCACAAAATCTTCTTCTGTCGGTGCCAAACTGGGCTGCTCGAGACAGTTATGTAACATGATACCTCCCAAATATGGAGAACGGACTATCCCATTCTACTATAATAAACGTTACCTTGTTTGCGCCAGTATGATTGATATCCCGGATTTGGGCGACCCTTGCACCGCCCCGCCCCTTCGCACCCATAGTTCGCCTAAGGCTACTGGTTAGACCACATAACCTGTAGATCCTCTCACCTACCATTGATAAGATATTCACCATACCTTTAGTGGATTTTATACATTAGACGCAATGTTTAACCTTTCCTTACCTTGCTAGCTAGCTGCTGACTTAGCGCAGTTGCAACACCAAACAGTAAAACATGTGACCTTACATTGCAGTTGACCGCAGACACTTGGCAACCATCTGTTGTCAGTTGCAACGAGTTTTTATGATATAACGTTAACGTGGATCAGGAGGCCTAGGTTTTTGAATTTGTTGCTACACAACATACCTTATGAGGCCCTGAGTATTATTGGGTGTCAATCAAATGGGGCCTTGAAGGGGCCAAACCAACTTCTAAGTACATATATAACTACTTCCTTCTGTTACTTCAATGACCCTTTTTTGTCTGATATTTGCAGCAAAATCATACTTGACACAAGGACCTAAGGCAGCTTAAGGTGATCACTGGTAGAATTACAAATGACCTCTAGTACTTACGAGCGGTGAAAGAAGTCTGTCCAACCTACCACTCCCCTGCCGACGCCATATATATTACTTTGAACCTTGGACTTAAACCTGTGCAGGCAGTTCTAAAACTATAACCTGTTCAGAGTCTCTGTCGCGCTACACACCATACGCTACACGGCATGCACGAACGTTAGAGCAGCTACTTTATTCTAAAGTTGTCTTGTACACATGTATTCATATCCAGCATGTGCTAATAAAAATGGAGGTATTGTTTTTGGCGTGTCTGTGTGTATGTTTGCTTGTTTGTGTTTCCGAGTATTTGTGGTCAGCAAAATTAAAGTAAGGCTGGATGGACCGTGATGATATTTTGTATGTTGGTAGGTCTTGGGAGAAAGAAGGTTAAGGTCAAGTTTGGGCCCCCCCTGTGTGTGACTTTGGTACTGCAGCAGAGCTTCCGGTTCTTGTTTCTTTTGTCCTGGATCGGTCATTGTGGTGGAAACGTGATGGTGGGTTAGTGTGGGGGGAGGAGCGAATTTTGACTTCTTGCGCGGTAGTAGCTATAGGTAGGTAGTCGACGTGGTAGTCGTCGGGGTTATACCACCCCTTGCGGGGTGACATACCCTTTCGTTGGCTGATCCAAGACGGGGATGCGCCAGGTCTCCCGTCCATTACGCGGTAGTAATGAACTGAAAATGAAATCATATTGTGCAACTTTTCATTTCAGGATCTCGTGAAGACCCACTAACAGATACCAAATATCAAGACAATCGAATTAAGACCCCAAATAAACTGGGCTCTGCCCCCTAGAGCCATATTAGGGTCATGCCCCTAGCAGAGGCAAAATTAGTCTTGACATTGAGTATCTACGTACGTGAGAGATGGGACGTCATAATTCATTGGGTATGGCAGACGCTATCGGCGCTATTCATGACTTGCAAAGGAAAATAAAGGGTTATAGTTTCTGTAATAAGGCGTCTGCTGTGCACGTGTATTCCATCCCAGCTTCATATAACGTTATATAGAACACGAATTCGATGCTGCCGTCTTGGAATCGAACTATTCGAACGGTGTTCGGAACGTTCAAATACTTTACCTTTTGTATCTACATTATGGCATCTAAACACCTGAAAAAACACGGGACGTTTTGTTTTCATACCAACAGTCATGCCGTATTTTTCTAGAGCGGGATTGCAAATCTGAACAGCTGACAGAGTCATGGCGTCTGTGTTATCTTTGTACGGTGCCATCCCGTCTGAGCGCAGTGATGATCGGTACGGAAGTCTGCACTTGTCGGTGCGAGGGACTAGCCCATATATGAGCGGATCTTACTGCCTTGTTCAACAGGTTAGCATGGCGTACTATGAAGAGTCGGGATGGCCGTCACTTCGTATCAACATCGGCAGGTGGACAAGCGACACACCCACACGGTACGTACCGCGTATTAACACCGCAAGTCCCCGCCTAGCAATAACGTTACAGGTTTTTACGCCTCGTTACAACGATATGTCTTTAGTAGAATTAAATTCGATCGCTACTTGTGTACAGCCAAACAAACAAACAAACATATGAAAAGTACAAATATGATATTCAGCACATGAGATGGAAAGGAGATGGAGAAAGGACATGTGACCATATACCGACAAGGAAGCGGAACAACAGAGACAACAACACAACAACAACCTTCTATCAGAGTAACCGTATAGTAATCCTAAAAACGGCCTAGACCGAAGAGTTTAAACTTTCATGGTTAGATAAAGGTTGAGAAAAACAGTGATAACTCTACCGACATCAGTTCAGAAACAAATCAATGGTAGTATCGAGATCTTTATTCTCAGTTTATTCATATCTTTTCGTTTTCATGTTCGAACATGATTGTGACGTCACGTGAAAACAAAGAACGACTTCCTCGGTGTCTGCTGAATACTCTTTCAGCACCAAGGTCAAACCCGAGGGTGACAGTTATATTGAACCTAACATAGGGATAGAATGGATGCTTTGCTTAGAGTCAAATTAGATTCATATTAAAAAACTAGCATTCCGTGGCTTCGGAGAACCTTCAGATTTTCTATCTTTGTTGTTGTTACTTCTCCAGGCTAAATGTAGTGTGACTTTTATGACGTCATCAATAGGCAGGATTTCGTTCGGAACAACTTTGCTTTGTTCCATTGTTAGTTTTATGACGTCTCAATAGGTAGGCCTCGTTTCGGAACAACGTCACAACGTTCCATTGTTTAGTGTCCTATTGTTTGGAATCAATACTTGCTCCTAACTACGCAGTCTGAAAAATTGCAGCGCGCTAGGAAATTTCTGCTCGACAAAATGACGAAGAAGTCCAAGAAGGAGAAAAATAGGGAAAAGCTAGGTGAGAAAACATGAAAGACATTGATCTGATATGCTGTAGCATCTTGTGGTCTAGGCTGACAACTATAACTTTGCATTGTGTAATGTCTACCGGCCAAAGTTTGTAAGTATGGGGTCCGGATCCGTTGAGGTACACTTAGTATTTTTTATTTGAGCTACAGTAGAAAATACCCTGCAAAGAGCAGATAGATGGTGTCCCCTAAGTATGGAGTAGTCAAGAGATCCCATAGCCTTCACACAGATCGTCATTTGCTTTAGGGTTATTTACAACGAAATTTTTTGTCGTTATCGCTACATGAGGACTTGGTGTTTTGACACTCAAAAGTACGTCGTTTTCAGATATTTAGAGATAAACTACAGGATTGCTGGAAATTGGAAGGTGTAAACAAAGCCGACAATCACAAATAACTTGACCAAGGAGTTTTTTCAGAAGAAGAACAAAGTCAAATGGTAGTCAACTACTAAAAACAGGACTTATACAAGAGAGGGGTTAATGGTGTTGTGTTCTTTTTCATATACTGTACTGTCATATCAATATTTTTGCTACGATCATTTTTAACTTGGAACTCTCAGTTCCATTTGGCCTAGTTTTATTGTTTTAGTTTTTGTTGTAACGTTGGGTAACATAAATTCGCGGGGTACTTAAATTCGCGATTTTTCGAAAACGGCGTATTTAGGGATATGTGCTACATGCAAAATCAGTTATAACGCCAGCAATGCAAAGCAGATAGACTAACGTATTCAGAACACTGACTGAAAAGCTTCGATAACCATGCATTAGAAGTTGGCGACGTCAAAAACTCTCCGTCCCTTATTGACAGAGTCTGGGGGCTTCGTGGGAGAATCACCCAGCACGGTTGTTCGCTGGTTTATAAGACAAATGTCACATCTCCTGCCTGCTAAACACAATTATTTATAAGACAACTTATTACAATCTCTTTTGCTAACCTGCAACTGGATTCTAAGTGTGATCAATCATCAAAACTCCTCTCTGTTGCTACAACCTACGGCACGTGTATTTTCCCGCCGCCATATTGTTAACCAGAATCCTGTTGTCAAGCAGACGACAAAGGTTTGTGAGGAACACTTTTTTGTCTAAATGCTGCGTGTGATAGTGGACTGAGGAAGATATTTTCCTCAAAGTTTGCTCCTAACACAACAAGGAACACATGGACATAGTAGTATTACCATTGCTACGGCATCCAGCTAACTTTCCATGAATAATGTAACGTTACACGTTGCCCGATGATGACGATGGGCCGACTTTGAGTGAAGTTCTACCGACTCAACACACGGGTTGTTCCCTAACTGGCCTGATGTGTGCGGTACGGCCGTTTTTTCGTGTATTTTTTTTACTTGGACACGTCTATATCCATAGCACTCTCCTCAAGCCAAGGATGGAACGAATAGCTGCTGTATAAAATGTGATTAGCGGTAAGATATTCAAGACGAATCTTCTCTCCCGAATTAATTGCCCCCCTGTCCGACAGCACCTTTATTGTGCGTGCGGCGGACGGTAGTTTCAAGTTGAAATATTATGGTGTCAGCACGACTAGAGACAAAATCTACCATATATATGATTAGTGCAAAGATAGTACATGATACTGACAGAATAATAGAAAAAAAGGATGGTTTATTGTTCTGCTAGATTGATTTCAGTCAACCATTATCGGAAAAATCCCGAATTTATGTTACCCAACGTTACAACTAAAAGTTTTTTCATGACTTTGTTTATTTGTGTTTTTTTTCAATGTTAACGTTATTGATTGTCAATACTTTGTATCACATGGTTGACTGAACTCTTTGGGATTGAAGTTGTTTTCTGCTATACATTCGTTTTCATATTGCATCCCCTGTATTCACTCAGGAACCATCAATATGATGGCTATCGAGCTACAAGCAATGAGAAGCTCTAATGAAGAGCTGAGAAGCTGCGTCCAATCGCTGGTATGTATTGTTTGTTTGTTTGTTTCTGTTTATTTGTACAATAAACATTGCATGATGATAAAAACATTTGCAGGAGAAGGGAAAAACTAAGTGGCTTATTATATGCCCTCCACCTTCAAACTCGTTTAACATTTATTACAACAATAAAGAAGAGATAGATAATACGTACAGTACATGGAAAAGTGATTGATCACAATAGGAATGAGTACTACAACTAATGCTAGTTGTTTTCACCTTTCCCAAAACTAGAATCAAAAAAAAATTCTAATGTGTTACTTAGTGTCACTCAGATGTTACTTACCTAGAGATAGATTTAACAACAGGATGGAAGAGTCTATGGCTACATCAACACATCATTATGTATTCAAACGTTTGCCATGTACTAAATGTATTAAAAATTTGCTAATTATGCTAACAAAATGACTACCACTGGGTAGTTTATCTTTTTCAGGCGACTGACCCTACTTTGAAAAGAAAAATGATAAAGAGGAAAACTAATATGGGAAGATTGAAGAAGGGTTATATTTGCTGGGGTATGGAAAGGGCATAATAAGTTGTAAAGAGCTTATCAGCCAGTGCCTTGATTCTTATGGTGTGACTGTCATCTTTTCGCTAACATGCTATAATGCTCACTTGTCTAACATTTTTCACCCCTCTTCATTCCCAGGTTGAAAACGCAGAGAAAGCGAAGAAGGAGGCAAAGAGGCAGGAGGAGGTGAAATTTCTGTATTAACGTATAATTCTTAGGACGATGTAGAAAAGAACTACATTAGCATATTCTGTATCAATTGTGTTTGTCGATAGGCTTCCCGAGCCATGCTTTACAAAGTACTTCTCCAGTTTTATTGATAAGTGATAATTTGTTGCCATCTATCCATGACTACGCTTACAATAGATAAATGATATATCTCAGCTATTTCCACCTACATTTCCCAGTTTGATTTAATAGAATACCTTTTCAGAGGCTACCTAACAATGAATTTGACTGCTGGAATACAGCTTGATATGCTTGAAACAATAACAGCTCGCCACCTTTTTCCTCCCTTGCCCTCTTCCGCAGATGCTGCTTACGCAACAGCAAACGTACAGACAGTTGAGCGAGATCCATCTAAAGGTTAGAATTTCAATAAAGTAAAACCTTCCTTCCCCCAATGAGTTTGCTGTAATTAGACATGCTATTCCATTCACATGTTTGTTTTCCTTTCTGGATATTCATGTTCATGTAACCAATAGGGAATTGAGTGCCAAATGGCTATACTTCAGTTTGCTAAAGGTTGGTAGCCATGCTCTGTTCAAACAACAACAGTGCTTTGTTGTTCGAGTCACAAACGCAACTTGATTTGCACTTGTGAAAAGTGTGAATAGTAGATAGATAGATATATAGTGACAAGAGTTGAAATAGTATATATTTATGCAATGGACATGCTTTTAGATTCTTAGGTGTTAGCAGCACTACATCAAATGGTCAGTGTTCTGGCGTCGTGCTATCAAACGTCAAATGTGTAAGATGCCAGTCAGAATAGAAAACTTAGGACCTACAGTGAAATCAAAGTATGTATTGGGTAGTGACAGTAAGAAGGAATTAGTGTTGCAGCGATGGCTTGAAGATCAAACCATTAGGTAGACAGCAGGAATTGACAAAAAAAAGTTAGCTTGGTACCTTGACTTACTACTAAGACCCCTCCATATTTTTCAAATAATTTTGTATCCTCCTTAGCATATGGTTGAACTTCAAGAAGTCAACATGGCGAACAAGCTGGCAAATGATGCAATGATGGGGGTAAGTACCAATGGTTCACGTGAAGTTCTGTATTATGGCATTTCCTTGTAGGATCTGTACTTTTATGGTGAATATTGATTATACAAAACAAAATGTCTGACGCTCATTTCAGTATTTTCAAATGTCCGCAGGCGCTAGAAGAGATTGCCCAGGAGGAGTACAACAAAAGGACGGTAGGTTAACAACAGCAGGACACGCTCCTTCAAAATGATAAACAAAACAAGAGTTAACAAATTTCATCCTCTTATGTTATACTCAATTGTGACTTCATCTTAAAGGGAAGCAGAACTTGAAATTGAAAAGCCTATCATGTAGCTCGACAGAGGCTCATGTTATGATACGCTGAAATTTCATTACTAGTTACAAAATCTTTCGAAATTATTTTAAGCACAGCTCAGTTTTTCTCACAAACACAACTTCATTTGCACTTATAAATTCAAGTTTTAATACTGGTGGGAGTAAGTACCAATGGTTTTGTATTATTGCGTTTTCTTGTATGATCTGTCCTTTTCTGATGGATATTGATTATTTGTAAATCTGGCATGCGCCTCGTTCTGACGCTCATTTCAATATTTTCTATTGTCCGCAGGCCCTAGAAGAGATTGCTCAGGAAGAGGGTAGCAGAAGGAAGGTAGGTTGACAACATCAGGCTCCTTCAAATTGAACAACAAGAGTTCAAAAAATCTCATATCTCCTCTTATACTCAATGGTGATTTCATTTAAAACGGGAGCAAAACTTGAAATTGAAAAGCCTGTGCTAAACTAAACATATAGTCAAGTTCTCGCGTGTTTTACATCAGTACGTCAAAGCTCGGGGCTCTCCCACTGTTTGCGACTCGCGCCGTGCTGACGGCTACTCGACTTCATGACCGATTGAATTTGATAAAGTCAGCCAGCTACATGTCCCATCAGTTCTGATATATATGAATAGGGCTTTTTGAACTGGCTTTCTCGAAAATGGATTTCGAGGAATTTGAAGGAATCGAAGAGTTATTAGTAGGCATTTCGAAGTTACGATCAATGTTGAGAAGGTCTTCAGGGAAAGACAGAGAGACTGGAACTATACGTTGTCAATGTATTTCTACCTCGAATGAAAAATTGTCTCAGCTTTGTCAATTTCACTGTGAACAAAAAACAATAACACGAAAGCCTCCTAGATATCGATCCTTTCCCTCTCTACGAAATTACATTCCTGCCAACTAAAATTAATTTACTGTATGCTGTGCCACCCCCGACTTGAATATGTATTTGAAAGAAAGAAATCAAACTGCATTGGGACGGTCACCATGGATTACATGGATGACTGAGCGGTGAATGGTGCTGTGTTGTTTTCCAGGAAATGGAAGGTGAAGTGACAAGAGTCCGTGAGCGTTTGCACCAACAGGAGGGGGCCACGCGCTCCTTGGAGGATAGCATGAGACTGGAACAGGTGTGTTTGTTTGCTTGTGTGTGTGTGTGTGTGTGTGTGTGTGTGTGTGTGTGTGTGTGTGTGTGTGTGTGTGTGTGTGTGCGTGTGTGTGTGTGTAAAAGGGGTGTTCTTTCTTACGGACATACTGCCATACACCCTCCTACGGCACTACTATACTCTAGACTTTCGGGAAGTCTCTGACAAGGGTGTATATGGAAGAAACAAGAAAGATTGTGTGATAGCAAAGTGGTCCTTGGTGATTGTGAAAGTGTTTGAGTGAGTTAGTGTCCCTTTTCCTTTAACAGGAGAAGGTCAGCGAAATGAGAGAGAGGATGGGGACAATGGAAGACGAGCTCCGTGTCATGGAAAGGGAGAAGAACTTCGCCGTTCAAAGGGACAAGGAAACATCGATGCTGTTGAACAGAGAAGACGAACGCATCCTCGCAGCACTCAACACCGAGTGCCAGAGAACCGATCAATGGTTGAGGTCTTATGCTGCAAAGTCATCAAGGTACGGGAAAATATTCATTGACTCAATGTATGAAGTCTAATAGATGTTTTCAGTGTGTCTGTCTCTGTCGGTGTGTATAGGTTAATGTATGTAATACACTGTCACTGTCAGTAGATTGGCATGAAATGAGTGGAAAGATGACTGTAAAATACAGACTTGCCAGAGACTAGAAGTACAGTTCAGAGGTGGTAGGACTAATCATAAATCAGTCATGACCGTCGATCTAAGTGGGGAATTGTTGTCTGTCTGTCTGTCTGTGTTTTAGCAGTTTATATTAGTCACTTTCATCGTAGAGTGGCACTACGCGATCTCTTGACACATGTACACAATTTTAATCAAAACCACATTTCCATGATTAATAAACTACAATGAAACAAGACAAACGAGAAACTAAATATTTCCTGCTGTTAGATCTTCAAACTCTTGTGTAATGTTTGTTTATCACCTGACAAAACTACAGGCTAACATTTGTGACTTATGATGATAATCTCAAATGTTACATCTATAAGAGAGAGGCATTTCTGAACTCAAACATGCTTGGTTTTCCAACACTACACATTTTTACTTGTTCTTTTGTGTTGAAAGGTGAAAACAAAAACAGTCACTGTATATATGTGCTGTAACTAATACATTGTAGTTTATTGTATTTTTCAGTGGTGACCAAGAAGCTGATGAGTTTGACCAATCCCTGGACATGAGTGAGAACATAGGCCAGAGTCCACACAAGTCCAGGTCTGCTGTGTCCAAGGCGCTGGTAGGTCGGACATGTGCCTTTCATCTTTAATACCTTCTTCTCAACAACACCATAGATTAAGAGGTTTACAAACTTCAGGATTACATTGTACTCACGGGACAATATGAAAGAATGTCCAAATCAACAATGAACAATTTGAGAATGCTGTCTAATTTTGTTTTTATTTGACAAATTGCAATGTACATAATGTTTTGACTTTTTTGCTGATGAAGTTGATTAATGAATCTATAGGATGATCTGAAAGAATCGAATGAAGACCTACGGAAACTGGTGTCAGAAATGCATAGGGAGAAAACGGCTGAAAAGATGGCAACTCAGGAGGCAAGGAAAGAAAAGGTAAAGGAATAACTTACTCAAATCAAAGAACTTTATCTTTTTGTCAACTCTGTCAACTCTTGTTCAATTACTTAGACGTTATATTCACAACAAGCTAATGATCTTAATACCTATCAAATTATAATAACTTTTTTGGTCACCAAGGAGAAGCTAAGTGAGCTTTACGATAGTGAGAAGGAGAAGGAAATGGAAACCATGAGGAAACAGTTCGTTCAGGTAAGGGTGAGTGGAAAGACCTGTACCCGTACGGTACAGTAAATACGAGGGCCCATAAGAACAATGTAGAGCATGTTACTGTTTTTTTGCCATTTCCGCTGAAGGGATTTAGTGTCCTACAATTAGGTTTCTAAGTAACTTAGTATTTAAAGTAAAGATGTTACTCTGAAAATTGCTTACAATACACAGACAATTATAAGTTTGAGGTCTATAGAATATCATGCCAAACCTGTGTAGTCTATTTTCGCTCATATGATACAAATCGTTTCACAAAAATGTCATAATACAGTTTGGGCTTCTGGGAAATGATTATGTACATATACATATACATTGTCTTACTAGCACATCTGATAATGATATACTTAGTAGCTGTTTGTGTGTCGATTTCAAAGCTCAGTAGCATGATCCAAAGCCTCTGACTATATCAACTACAACTTACGTCTTCAGAACACACTGGAAGCAATGAAAGAAAACGAAGAAAAGATCATCTTCCAGTACACGACTATGCTAAATGTGAGTATGTAACCAGCCACATATGGCTTTTTCTCCTAATGGTAACTGTTACAAATGTAGTTCTTTTACAGTGCTTATTTCTTTATATCCTTTTATGGCCTTTGCTATTGCTCTTTATATTTGCATATGTTATAATTGATAGATAGATGGATAGATGTGTGTGATTCTCTCTTATACAGGAAGAGAAGACACTGAGTAGTAAGATCAGGAGAGAGAGAGACGAGTTGTCTGGGAAGGTCTGGGACTTAGAGACCCAAATTGAGATTCTGAAGGTTAGAAAACTTCTTATTCCTACGGACATAATTCTTACCGGAGGCAGAGGTCTGAGAGTTGCTCTTACATCATGAAAGAAATCATCGTCATGATAGAAGTCTTTATCATTTTCAATTGGCTGTTTTTAGGTATGAACAAGGACATTATATAGAAAGAAACATTTTGTTATCATGGCGCACATTTATGTAACGTTACCTGTAGTTATTAATGTATTGCTTATAATCTTCTTTTAGAAAGCTCGGTAATCACCAACTGAAATACTGATGAGTTTTAAGATATATTTTGAAAATAAACTACTATATGTTTTCTATGTAAATTACAAAGCTTTCACATCTAGACATCTGTGTGTTTGAATATGTATGATCATACGAATGTCATGGTTTTCCTTACAATGGCTTTCAATTTACTTTGTTTTGGATCCAGTAACTTGACATTTCAGCTATTCTTCCTGTGGTCCTAAATGATTTCTATCTAATGTCTGTTTAGCAGGCTGCCAAAGAACACGGACCGACGGGAACCGGGGAAGGAAGAAAGGAGCACAACATAAGAAAGGAACTGAAAGGAGAGGAGAAAGAAGGGGACGACACCGACAAAGACCGAACAGATATACACTCTAGGGGAGCAACATCTAGCAGAAACAGAGTAAGATTATAGCACCATGTTAAAAAAATATGTGTAAAACGTTTTGAAGTGACAGTAAGAGGAGATTCTAATGCTTGCTGAAGCTGAAAAGACACAGATCTTTTGTGGCAGACCATAGTCACTTTGCATATATATATATATATATATATATAGGAATATGGGTATCTCGGTAATTGTAATAACTTTATGTCTGCTCAGTTTTGGACCTGTAACTTTCCTTGCATATTGAGGAAACATGTAGTTTACTAACATTTGTGACTTTTGCCTTCCAGACAAGGCCAGCAAGACAGGTGTACAGACCGCCCGCGCGAAGACGCCATGACGACAAAAGCTGATAATGCTTTGTGATTTTTTTGTACTTCTGTGTTTTAGTTTATATCTATGTGTTGATAGAATAATGTAATTGTACGCAAATGAATCCTCCCTCAATACCTACCGGACCCCAATCCCTCAAGGTTTTATAGTGACGGAAAAAGGCAAGGTGCCGTGAGTATGTTACAACAGCCTCATTACTCAGATGGGCACCAAAACAACTGGCTGTAATTATACATCCTAGTAAAAACATGAAGACGAAGGCTGTATAAATTATTGAACTCGAGGACCAGTTAATCACGTGATAAACTGAATCCTCTATGTTCATTTTTTTTCAAATAGGAGGAAGGTTGTTCGGTATGACTGTATGTCCTTTTTACATGCGATTTTTGCACTATGTTGTATTTTCTTCTGTATGACCACAATGATAAATGATAAATGGTACGTATAAAAAGATCCAGAAGCTCTTCAATCGCAATGATAACGACGGTTATAGGACACACAGAGCTTGTTGGAGCCAATAACGTTTTAGTGCATATTTCCTCGATTCACACGTCTCACAATGATAGAGAAGTTATCATTTAAAATGTGATAAACTTCTGCGTCCTATTACATTTCGAAGGTTGTTACAATAATTGAACACGCAGAACAGTTCACAACAATAAAAATCTAGGCAACAAATCTTCTATCACTTGTTTTATCAGAAATAAAGTTTCGTATGTCCTTGTTTGATAATTTTGTGCTCTGGCGTATGTTTATTATATAAGCGGATGAACAGTCAACTGACAGTCACTTGCCTCATATACTAAGTAGACCAAGTATCGCAAAATCAAATTAGATCGACAGTCGGTTACACTGTGCCGGATGGTTTTAGATGGATAATCAGGGTATAGTAAGCTATCAACTTTGACCTTGATGGGTCGCACGAGGTCGCTTACTTCAATCTGGCTCCTGGTTGCACTATAGAGCGTACTGGCACAATATAACCGATTGTCGATGTAAATCACATTAAATCTTTAAGTAAATCCTTTTTAGATGAACGTGCAACTTAAGTTTGTGTAGTTATTGTCACTCCAACGCGCCGTACCTCAACACCCAAAATGCTCGTAGTGCAGTACTGCAATCAGCCGTATAGTGTCTCTTTTGAACCGCGCTGACAACGACGCGTCCAGGTTCATCTCTTCACAGGCCTCCGGTGGGTTACCTTCCCGTGGACTGACTCTTCTGGCCAATCAACCCTGTTTTCCCTGGACGTACCTCCGTAGGAAGACCTTTAGGCTCGCTTAATCGTCAAGCAGTTATCCTGTGTCGCATGATCTTCCTTCGGGTAATCAGGACATCGTGTACTTCTGTAACCTATGAACTCCCTTTCTACCAAGTTTGACCTTCTCTAGGTCACGCCCGTGTGCATACTAAGTCCCGATTACCCAACTGTTGGCCATGGCACAGTATAACCGACTGTAAGTCTAAACCGTCATTCACCCCTCGGTAATCTAACACCCCCATTCTGGCAGCTAGAATGGCTTGTACAACGTGTTTCGTGTATGAACTTATCACCTCTCATTGTGGGGGTAATGTGATGGTGCTAATGAACGGGTGTGCTAAGAGCTCCTGGCAGTACTGTTGCAGTACTTCAGTCAGCCGCAGGTCGTCTCTTTTGAACCGCGCCGATCGTCCATATGGTAAGCCATGTTTCACAGTCTCGTTTCGTCAACTGAAGTCATACCGATGCTTTTGGTTTGTATGACCGGCATAACTAGTTATTATTTAGTCTTTCTCTCCTTGTTGCTGTCCTGAGATTACAAAAATAGATGTTTTAGCTTAAGCTCGAATTGGTTCGCATCAAAGACAGTGAACCCAAAGTTCTATATTGAATTGTGTACGTTATAAAGTATGTTGCCCCATTGTGCCGTTCGCCCTCTGTTAAGAAAAAAAAAACATTTGACTTCTACATCATGTTCAGAGAGGACCCTTATAAAAAGTATCTCTGCGTTGATAAAAAAAGCAAAAGATACAGGCTCAAAGAGATATCCTTTCTTTTAATATTAGGCATACACCTCTTCACAAGTGTACTGCAATACTAACATTACACGATAGGTGTCGCTGTGAGACCGTCCCTGAAAAATGCTACGAGAACGGTCCTTCTAGTTGGGAACAAATTTTAAATGGTGAAACTTTCATAACCCTTATGCAGTTGTGTCCACAACCTGCATTTGCTGAGCTGACAATTCATAATTCAGTTCTGAATTCAACTGGCTGAATTCTCGGTTTAATGTAATTCTGAGCTTACAAGATACAAGTTTCAATTTAAACAAAAACACACCTGTGAATTCTGTAGTATTCTTTAATGGATGTTTCTTGTAGATGAAACAGATGGGACATGAACAACAGGCAAATCACACGGAGCATGTGCTAGACCTATGGTGTTGGACCAGAGAATTTCACAGCTTCTGACATGAACTTTTTCAACAATGTTTGGTGATTCAGTCCTACATCTTTCTTCTCAAAACATAGCATAGAAGAGCATTCACAAATCCTTCTGGAAGGATTCTGCAATTTGCAAACAAGGATTGAGAAAGAAGGCAGTTCTCTTAGTGGTCTTTTGTCATGTGAAAATCACAGAAAAAAGGACTATGCCTGTTGCGAAAAGGACACAGCCTTTCAGAGATGGAATACCTTTGTTGTACAGAGAATTTCGTACATACAAGGATGTCGGGGCTGAAACACCAAGAATGACTGTTGCCCACACGACTGTTGGGCAAATAGAACATTACATATCAGATATGTAGCAACAACTTCCTTTCATCATCCCCAACACCAGTCCTTTCAGGACTTAAAAGTACAAAAGAAGACAATAAGACATCTCTGTTCCATTTTTCGCTGTGAAGGTACATAAAACATCCCTGTGAATTCTCTGGGCAACCTACTCTGGCTAAAAGGACGTCAACATCACAGCACAGGAATTGACTACACGGGTGATGTTAGGTCTTCCTCTATGTTTTTGCTACTAAAATATACATAGCCTCTCACATTCAATATAGACAAATCTCTACATAGTAGGACAAAATTCCGAAGAAACTACAACACCAATGCTCTTTGTACAAATGCCCCTCCCAACAGAATGTGCCAGTGAAGTGGTCAGGTCAAGGGTCTGACCTTGAATTTGCTAGAAGTTGGTCAAGGTCAAGATGGAAGACCTGAAATAGTGGTACTGTACTGCATAGCTTAATGAGAAACTCAGTATCTCTTAAATGGCTGTTCTAGATTGCATCAAGGTCTGTGGACCTAGGATTTATAGAGGCAACATTTAGTCATTTTTTCTTCAAATCTTCTGAATGCTATCACTTAGAGTAAGTGCAATTTATGTACTGTTGAGTCCAAGAATCATTCACCAAAATATGTGAGACTGGGGATAATAGCATTTGTCCGGTGTAATGTGCACTGTAGGGTGTGTTATTTCAATCCAACCTCTCTGCTATAATATATGTACTGACAGAAAAAAAAAAGAGGCAAAACATGACCAATTTGTGTCCCTGAAATGACCACATCACTGGCACAGCAGAACTGGGTAGATGTAGACTGAAGGCTACAGTAGGGAGGGCACGTCACAACAAGCTTCTCTCTCCATAACAAATGATTATGATCAATTAATTTACATCACATTGATTGGAAATCTGTACAACATTGGTTCGTTTGTATACCAAACCTGTGATCACGACTAAAAATCATACTGGTTAGTTCAGCGGATAAATATAGAGTTTTGGTCTCCTATTTTATCTTTAAGTTCACGTTAGACCACAACTTACAACAGGCTTTCTCGTTCACACTCATGACAGTGAAAAATGTGTTAAAATTCCCCAAAATGGACATAAAAGCTAGTCATCAGGAATTAATGTCTTTAAAAAAAAGAAATACATATTCTGTACAAACATCCTAAGAAATGAGTTAGAAAAACTAAAAACCATGTTAAAATGTCCTCCATTTCTCATTGTGTTCACGCATGATTCAAACATCTGACTGTTTTCACGCATGATTCATACATTTGAAACATTCACAATTCATTGGCAGTTCATAAAGGTTATCTTCACATACAAACCTTGAAAAGGTTTCAAATTACACAATCTTCTAGGACGATATGCACCATTGCTATGTTACATTAATTCTCTTCATATCCACATCACAGTTTGGCAGTCACTTTTTTTTCTTTTGCATGATTGCAGACAAAATATGTGTATGAGTGATTGAATGGTCCAACTTCGGCCAGCTTCACTGTGCATAACTGACACCTTGTGACAACCATCCAAACTGCAGTACAAATACAGTGGCTCTTCTTGAGTCCAAAAGGAAGTCTGAAACAGCAGCACCCAGGCTGCCTCTGTACAAAAGCACCTCCTGGTGATGTCTAGTGGTCCTGCACATAGCTACACGCTGTACAACAGCACCTCCTACCGACATTTGCAGAGCTGGAGGAGTGCACAGGCTATCTGGCCTGCGAGTCTTCATTGGAATTGACGGAGACATCCCTGTCCTTGCTGGTGTTCTGCTCCTGCGCAGGGCTGCCGCCCGCAGAGCGAGGGTTTGTGGCAGGAGAGTTGTTCGTACTCCTGGGTGCAGAGTTGGCACTTGCAGATGGAATGAGAGGGGGTGGGTTGGAGGCCGGAGAGGTGCTGGCCTTGTGAACAGAGTTGGTGTGAGAGGAGGGTGGAGTGGCCGCCGGGCGGGGGTAGTGCATACCGCCAGGGTACATGGGGTGCATGTCAGCCCCACCGGGAACCATCCCCAGCATTTTGCTCCTCTCAAACTCTTCCCTCATGAACCGGTCGCGGTCGTCGGGGCGAAGGTGGGCAGCGCGTTCCATGTCGTTGCGCAGAAGGCTGTCACGATTGTACTCGAGCGGTTCTCGCTCTCGGAATCTGTCGTGCGGGAGCATGTTGGGCGCCGTCAGCCGGTGGATCATGTGATCTCGCATCATGGCTTCCCTGGCCATGAAGTCATTTCTGTGAAGCTCTGCCCGATTGAAGTCGAATGCACGGTGGTACGGATCGCGGAAGGGATCCCTCATAGGATCTGCGGGCCACATCCCGAGGTGTGGGCCAGGCAGGCGCGGGCGGTCAGGCAGACCGAACTGCCCTGCCATCATACGAGTCCTTTCCAGCATACTTATAGAACCCATGGTAGGTACAATGCCGGGATGAGAAGTGATGTCTGCCTCGCTGCGAGGCCTCTCCATACGCTCTAAAGATGACGCACTGTGTCGTTGCCTTTCCGACACAACCAGAACCTCCCCGTCCTCTTCCCTCTTCTCCTCCTTGACTTTGACATCGTTAGGTTTGGCCACGTTGTTAAAGGCACTGTCCGACTTGCCATCATGCTGGCTGCTGGGCTTTTCACCGGGAAATCTGTATGGGGAGATGCGACTGTCTGGTCCGTTTTGGAGTGGTCTGTTTTCTGTGCTCCTAGCAGAATCGCGACCGTCTCTGGACCTGTTGTCCTCAGTTCTAGACTTGTTTTCGCCATTGTCGAGGCTGTTGGCATGGTTCCTCTCCCTGTCGTGTTCCTTCATATGGTCCCGAGAATCGTTCCTGTGGTGCTCCGAGGACGGCGACTTTGACCGATCTCGCTCATGTTCCCTCTCCCGTTCCCTCTCTCGTTTCCTAGAGATAGGACACAAAGGAGAAGAGCCATCACTCAGTATGAAGGAAACAAAACACCATGTCAGATAAGATCTTTATCAGACCGTAGTTTTCCTCGAAGCTGATACATTTCCTGCATGTTTAAAAATAAAACTTAACTCCTTATACTGTTAGTAATGACGTATAATCTGTACCAAGAGAGTCTTGGCTCACAGTTACATGACAAATGACAAATGTTTGAAGGTTTAATTTTGGTATAATTTGGCAGTTTTGCCTTAACCTTCTCCCTGCTGCCTAATCCCGTAACTAATAGAGGACTGGTAGCTAATCGGCAACTTCCATCCACTACAGGTTAAACCACAGATTCTTTTATAACTGTTTCCCATTCCGTTAAGTACAACATCACTAACCTTTCCCTGTCCTTCTCTCGCTCCCGCTCTTCTTGTTTCTCCTTCTCCCGTTGTTCCCTTTCCGCCTCCGACAGCAGACTGGTTGTCTGAGACTCTGGCTTCAGGGAGCTGGGGCCCCACGGGTTGGGGTTGGGCGGCGTTGGAAAGGACGGTGGGGTCCGGTGGAGGCGGTTCCAGGGGTCGTGGGGGTTCCCTAGGCCAGGAATCGCCGGCATTTCACGGTTTCCAAACATGGTGCCGTTCCCTGCAATGGAAGAAAGATTCCATCTTACTACTAGTGCAATGCCTTTTCAATGACTGTTTGTTACACAAGTTATCTACATTGTACCTCATTCCATTAGCATGGACGGAAGTACAAATGTTTATGTGCAAGGTTGTTATGCATATCATGGAAAACTCTTGCAACAAGCTTCAGGATATAAACGTGGACCACAGATAGAATGGTAACATCAATTAATGCACTACACAAGGACATACCAAGACCACCGAATCCTAGTGCGCTTCCCAGGGGTCCGAAGTTGGGCCGAGCAAACGGTGACATCCCAAATGGACCAGGCGGGCTGAGGAAGGAGTTGTGAGCTGAGGGCCCAGGTGCAGGACCAAACGGAGTCGCCGGGGTGTGTGGCAAACCACCTGAAACAGAATGGAATATTGGATACTTAAAACACAGTCTTACAAGCAAACTGTAGCCTTCAATTCTGCAAACACTGTAGCAGTCCATATCAGACCATGAACAAGAGATGACTCTTGCTAAGGATTTAAAGCTACTAAAATTCTGACAGGAAGATATTAAAAGTTTTGTACAACATCAGTTCCTACAAAGGTGAATTTCAGATTTAGTTCACCCATTCCAACTACTAGATTGTTGAATGATTGTTGCTCTAGTTGAGTGCCAGTCACAGAAACAGTCCCTTACCAGCTGACTGTAGCATGGAGGTTGGACATGACAGATCGTGTGAGCGGTGCTGGATGTTGAACATGTTGGGACCGCCAGGCGGTCGGCCTAACAGGTCCGGCTTGTGCCCCTCACCCTGCGCCTCGGCTTTGGCCTGTAAGGACAAAAAGCAAAATGTTACCTGTCATAGAAAATCTCTCTCTCTCTATCCAATTTTACGTCTTTTATTCCCCATCATATGGGGGTTTGACGTGCTTACACATAGATGGGGGAGCCCCAGAACTCCTCATCAAGTGCAAGTCTTTTTTGTAGCAAGAGTTTGTTATTGTCATAGAAAATCAATTACTGTAAAATGCATTTATGTTCGCAGGGAACTAATTTCATGGTAGAGAGAAAATGGAGTGTTTGCTGTGGTTTTCAGTTCACGTTTGAAACAAAAGTAGCACTACAGTCACATGTAATTGAAACACTTTTCACTGTGGTTTAAGTTTGCGGTAAAGAGTTCACCGCGAAAACCGCCAACATAAAACCAGTGCAAACATTTCTTCATTTACAGTATACTGTGAAAGCTACAGTGAGAAAGAGAAATTCCAAAGCAAGGGTTGGTTTTGTGGAATATTCCCCACCTTTTGTTGATGATGGTAGATCTGCCAGGCTACATGTACGTGGACTGCACACCACTTGCCTGTCTTCTGCTAAAACACAGCACAAGAACGTGCAAGATCCTTAGTACAAAAATACATTAATTCCAATAGAAATGCATGCTATTACAAATGTGTCTGTACACATCACCTCACCAACATTCTAGCACCAGTTTGTAATCAGACTTTCAAAATGTGAGAGAAACATGTGGATTATACTGTTTTACAGCATACTTGGGTGGGATACAACTTTATATGAAGATTTGGGTATATTTTTGGGTTGTGTGATGAGTACAGCCATATGTTGGAGTGTGATGGTACTGCAGTATAGCTTGCCTTATCCTAGTAATGACAGAATGCACCTTTGTTACACCACAGAATAAATATTGTGTTATTGATTATAGTAAGTCCAGTGGTCTTGACACTTTCTTCATGTTACCGGTATGTGGCAAATTGGGTAACATGTTTCTTTTGCACATCACTTTGAATGATAAAATGACACTGAAGCTTTCGACATTTGTGAATCTGATTCAACAAGTTAGGCACATTTAGATTTTATGAGAAACAATGTGCAGCAAAGATCAGTGCTGTATGCCAGTGTGTTGCACTGACCTACTCAAGCCTACACAACTGTCAAGTACACTGGACTTTCCAGTCAGTCACTATGCAGTGGGCATAGAGCAGAAAGTGCCATTCAGGGAAGAACAGCAGCAGACTGACGTAGAATGCAGGAGAAGTGTGTGTACATATGTATGATGAATTGTGTTTGTTCAAAAAGTGTGTGTAGATATGCTTATTATCTGGTGCAAGTGCTTATCATATCTCTATCTATATACTGCTACACTGGAGAGCTGTAGTGTATGATGGGCGTATGTCATCACCATCAGTGTAGTAGGATATAAGAGACAATAGCACAGACAAAATTCACATGCCACCAGGCTGCAGTATACATGTGCTGTACATGGCCAGCAGACTTGTCCATTTTCTCCTGAAATACACAACCTACTCTCTCAGAGCCTACAGGCTAACTCCCAATTTAATTTGAACAAATCAACTCCTACTCAAAACGCAACCTTTCATTTGACCTTGGTAATCAGGGGTTTGACCTTCCAATCAGCAAGGGTAAAGGGTCAGCTAAATGTAATGAAGGTTTCACCCCACAGGATGATGGGAAGGGCCTGAGGACTCAACTGGGAAATCAAAAGCTATTGTTTCTAACTGACATTTCTGTTTCCACAAGGTTATGGGTAAGGCCATAGGGGCAAAGATCTAACCAACCTGAAAATCTATTACTGCATTAGTATTACATGTATGGTAATCATTCTAGTCTGCCTTTTTTTTACTTTGGTTACAGACAACACCGTCTAGCTTCCTGCAGATTCAGCAAGTCTTTGTCCCAAAGCTGGAATGTTATAGTTTCAGGGTTGAAGGTTGTGATGATAGAGTATGTAGTGCTGCTACAGATACAAGACTGCGTATCAGCAGTTTGCAGAGATACATGTACATGTATATCAGTTCCATGTTCGTGCTTGTGGTATGAGTGTGCACTGTGGTATGACCTTTATGATGTATTGTCTCCACTTCCTATACCTGAGGTATATGTAAATATGTTGTTATGTGAAGCATCGGTTTGTGAGCTTGAGTGGGCATTGTAAGAGATGTATCAGAGAGATTGTAAATGGGCACCTTTGGGGTGGGTTCTTTGGAAATGCCGAGAGGTGCCCCAGGAATCCTACCGAGGGGAAATCCGCTGCGGGCATCATCGGCCTGCGTCAGCAAAGAAAAGGCATGGATACATGTCATAGGGACTGTACACCAGGAGACAACCCTGTGCATTCATCCAACAATGAAGAACTACAAATCAGAATGCACAAACTGTTCCCTGGGGTACCGTAGAGTGAAGCAGGAAAAAGCAAGAACAACACTGAAGCATGCAATTAGAGCGTTGAAAATCTTTAAGCATTAACTTTTGCTGACTGGCTTGGGACCTAGATTAAAGTAACTATTCATCATTACCTTAGAACAAATGTACATGTACAACTACTCTTATTTGACAAAGCACTATCTACCGAACTGGCAAGACAAAAATTAGCGCTACAATTGCTCTTAAACAGTCTACGATCTAAACTAATTTCTCCTAAATACATTTTCTACAAGACAGACTGCGGCCGTACCTTAGGCTGGAATGCTCCGTGTGTTCCTGAGCCAAACGGTCCAGCGTTGTGAGGCAGCATGGGTGACAACCCTGCAGGGTACGGTGGGATCCCTAACTGGCTTCCTAACTGGCTCCCTAACTGGCTCCCCAACTGCAGAAAACAGGATTGTGTCGCTACTTTAGGGACAGCTGACAAAAACATTTTTCACAGTGATGAAAACATACAAATTTGCACTGCTTCTTAATAGTTTCAGTTATTCAACTACACAGTGACTAGGATATACCATTTCACATAAGTTTGCAATGGACTTAAGTCCAATTCAATGGACGAACCACTACATTGCAATACAGTACATACAAAATTGATGTTTGCAACAAAAACATTAGGGTTCAATGAGAGCAGAAGCAGCAATAATGAAATGATACATTCTTCCAGCTCTAACACATATACATAGTTATCTAGCAGTGCTAGCACATAGATCAAACAATGAACATTAGGAAGATGCTTCATTATTCAGCGAGAGAGATGCATTTAGCTGCGGCAAGCAAAATTTGGTGGTTATTCAGCATGAGGCCTACATAGTGACAGTAAATAATGAATATGAAAAGCATGGCTGTAAAGCTGGCTCATGCCAAAAGTAGTTGCAGCAGGGAAGTAACAAAATAATGGGAGGGGGTAACAGGAAAAAGACTGAACCAACACTTCATATTAACCTTGGTTTGAAGCATTTGACACTACATGGCATATGATTTCCTGTCTAACAATTTGTCTTTTGAAATGTGTTTTATGAAATTTATTTGTCTGCGAGTATCATCCAACATTGCAATTTTGAAAAGCTTACTCTATGTACACTGTCATGAACCTGGGTGGTTATGAAACATGTTAAAAGCATGATTTGTTACTGTCAGCAGACACATTACATAATCCAAGTGCAGATACTGTACAGAAACATTGGGTAATTTTGGTGAGTTTGTCATAGTAACATAGCAGCAAATCCTGTAATTGCTTGCTTGTGGGATAACCCACTGAAGAGTTGAAGATGAGAAATGTAGGCTTTATGAGATAGAGAGGAGGCGGTGGATCATGCGTGGAATGATGCGGCATGATGGCGAAGGTTGGCAGCTGTGCAGAGAGGCAGTTTTGGCAAGAAAGAAACATCGTAAGGTATGACACTTACAGTTGGCCTATAAAACGGAGCTGCATCGATCTTCGGGAACTTGTCAAACTGCGGGAGGTTTAACAGGAGAGAGTTGTCACTCCGGGCTCAAAGTTTCAGAAGCTCATGCACACACCTGTGCTCATAGCCACCTCATCCCATCACATGATCAATAGCCAATCAGACGCTGTTAGTTGCAACTGATTAACCAATTAGATGCATATGGCAGTTGTGAGTCATCACAACTGTCATATTCATCCTCATCTCCTCATTGGCTATGTTTCTTTTTTGTCGAAAAATTCTATTTTCAGCAAGATATTTTAGTTCAATGATAGCATCACAGGATTAGACATTTGGAACAAAATCATTGAAGCAATTATGGCACAGAATGTTACACACAGAACAAAAAATTCACAGCAATGCAGTTTACAATTTACCACGATAACGAACATCATACATGTACATAGTTCATTAATGGTACATTTTCTAGTTGATTTTTTATCATACTTCAACTGAAGATTTTGTTCTTTACGTTTTAGGTACTGTTCAAACATCAAGATTGGTAAAGGAAGAGAATCAAAAGGATTGTGTGTGATGATTCCTTTATCTTCAGTAGTGAGAGAAGAACACACAGCAAACCACACTTTTGAAGACGAGATTGATCGTTTGTTGATAGATTATTCTGTAGATCATTGCATAGAGGTTTACAAATCACAAAGAGTGACCACTGCCACACATTCACGGCACACAAGTCAAGTAGCCATACTGACCCATGGTAAGACCGGGAACGGATGATACCTCAAATGCACTGAGGGGAAACAAAACAACAAAATTCTCTCGTAAATAACAGGACCGAACTAGATTTTACCAGAGTAACAGATCGTACCATATGGGGTGCGGGCGTGGGGACGAGGGATCCTCCGAGCGGCAGGGGAGGGTGGTAGCTATGGTTGTGGGTATGTTGGTGTTGGTGCATATGCTGATGCTGATGTTGGTGGACTTCCCCCCCATGGCCAAGGAACGGCCGAACCGGAGCGGGTCCCCTCCCCTCCGCCGCAGGTCCGGGCCTGTCTTGGGATGCTAGGAAGCGACTGTCCAGCTCGCGACGCAACATATCTTGCTCTGGAAAATAAACAGATGGAAATGTTAACACAGAGAAGAAGAAAAGGAAATTTGTCCCCTCATGGATTGGGAAAGTTTGGACGGGAGGGCAAAAGTTGGCAGCTAATACCACTGATGAGCCAAAGTTCATGACAATATGATGGACTTTTTTCCAACATGAACGATATAACTTTAAAAACTTGTATGTCACATTTAGTTACAAGCTAGGCTATATTGGCGTCAAAACTTTCCTTGCTTTCTCAAAGTTTCAAACATAATTTCTCTTTTAGTTGTTGCCGTTACATTTTATTGGGAGGGAACAACTTAACCAAGCAAAAAATCTGACAAAAATAAATTGTGCTGTTTCATCAATAGATGCAAGGTAAAAACACCAAAACAGTGTGAACCAGGAAAAAATATAGCATAACCATAGACGGTATGGTGTTTATTCAATTTACTAATCATGGCCAAATTTTGCAGATAGCAACTTCAAAACATGTCACAGCCCAGACTAAATACTGCTTCGTCACCTTAACAATAAGCAAACCAACAGAAGAATACAGTGAGTGAAAGTAGGAGAGTTTTCTGGACATCTGCGGCCAGCGACGCTGTGTGCATGCATGGTTGTTATGTGTTTGTGTACGGGGCAAAATGTGTTAGTAGACAGAGATTGCAACACTTAACAACTGCCAATGTTTCCTCTTGGCTCACCATCTTACACAGACATGCAACATTCAAGCTTTGACACTAGATAGTGCAACTACTGTACCTTTACAAGATCATACAAAGCAATGTGTTCACATTCTGTCTCTGCTTTTCTTTATAATGGAGAGATCACAGCATGCAAGAGCTATATGTGGTAACACAGTACATGCTATATTCCTAACATTGTAAACATCACATGCAAATAGAAACAACTGAAAAATGACACATATATTGCACACTGATTAATCAATACAACACCAATCATTCTTCAGGATATCTTTATCTTTTCAAACAATTTCTTAACATATATGAATACTAGCAAACCAAAATAAGTGAATAACATTCTAATAAACTATGCCAATGAATAACAGTTTCTTTACATTAGTAGAGAGCCATTACAAAAGAAAATGCTGTTAAAAACAACACTTCAGAATTTCTTTGAGATGTTGCAGATAGATAGAGCGACAAGTTCCTCACCCCTACCTGCCCCGAACGAGGGACCCGTTCCGGGGAGGCTAAAGCTTGACGACGTTAGCGGTGGCGGCGGGGGTAGTGTCGAGAACATACTCATACTGTGGGGTGTATGAGGTGGCGGCGGCGGCGGACCCAGACTGGGAGAGAACGTCGGTGTGTGGCTGGTCAGCGATAGTGAAAAGCTCGGGTTTGGTCCTACAATTGGTGATATGTGCGGCGTCGGGCCAATCCGGGGCGGCTGATGATTTGGACTGAAAAAAAGGCACCATCAGTATAAAGTACAGTCACATGATCACATCTACACTATTATGTATAAGTGTGTCAAGGAGCAACTCTTTCAACAAACTCATCAATGTGTCATACACATGTACATGTACATGTACCTCCTCTTCTTCACACATGCACTCCTGAGGTTATTGTGTCCAGAATTGACGCAACTACATTAACAGTGAAATTCCACCAAGCTTGTTCAGAATTTCACATCACAGTCTCAAGACTTCAGATCCAGCTGAACACTTGGCCTTGAGACCTTGTTTCTCCTCTACAGGAAGTCAAACATTCCCTAGAAAGTTGGGATGTTTACTTCTCCTAGCTAACTATAACATTCACAAAGAGTAAATGTCATCACAGTCTTCATAGTGCATATGTTATCTTGGTGTTTAAAAAAAAAGTTATATCCTACGTAATGTGTTATTTCCATCAGATGTTCAGCTAGCCACTAGCCTAAATATCAGGTGAAATTTTAACATATGAATATGCTAACAAAACATTTCCAGACTTCATACAAGGTAATTTCTTGTGGTACATTTAAGAACAAACAAAACTTAGCTAACACGCTGCTGTTACAATGATTGTTCAAACTGAACCTGAAGTATTGAGCTAAGGGTAGCTATAGTGTACATAAGTGTTTCCTAGCAGTTCACACACAGAGGACCACCAAACACATTCTCGTGACATCCTGCTGTAAACACTTGGATCTGCTGACGGCTACCCTCAAACTGTCAACCTGCAAACACAGGCAACAGGATCCATATGCAGGGCTCTGCGGATTAAGCTCTGTCAGTTTGCCCAGAAAACTCATCACAAACCCACGACAACCCTTAAGTTCACAAGGATGACCACAGACGGAAAGTTAAACATCAGCACAAACTGGGTAAAAATTTGGAGACAAACTGGCATAAAGCGAGCTCCATGATTGGGCCATTATGAAGCCGGTGTGACCGGCAGTTGTAAACACGTTGTGGTTCTATGTAAAAGAAGGGTAAATTTACTGGGAGGATTCTAATCCCTTCCTCCATCAATCTGGACACCAGACTGTTGGTCTGTCAGTCAGACAGGCTGCCTTTCGCTGGGGTTTATTTTTTCTGCTGGGGTTTATTTTTTCTGCGTTGGTTTGCTTGGACTAGATCACTGGCCTTTTCTTCCCACAGGAAAGATCACACATCCTCTCCATACAAAAAGGCGACAGAGGTTAAGTCTGACTGACGATAATGGGTGTGCCTTGACCTAGCCCGTGCCATATGGTCCACATCAAACTTCAACAGCTCCTCCTGCATGTTGACGTCAACACTGCAGCATCCTGACTGACCTTCTAAACAGGTGCAGAAACGCGAATTAAAAAGTAGCTGAGTTCAGACAAATCTTCTTACAAGTTAGGTGAGCTGGGTCCCAGCAATTAAAAGTCAGGGCAGTGGAAATTAACAAGCTAGGGTGAAACCATTCCCGAGGAAACTTAACATCACTTAAATTCTTCTGTACAAGTTTATGGCCACTGATGCTAAGTTTTACATCATCAATGGCAAGGCCCCAGAGGTGCAGCCAAAATTGCCTGCTTGGCTGGGCAGAGTTGGACCTGATCCCACCAGTTGTGTGCATCATTGGAGCAGATAACATCCAATTACTCCCCACTCTCCTGAGGCCCACACACATTCCCCCTGCTCATTTCCATCTCACAAGGTTGGCTGAGCACTTTAACTTGTGAGGAATTTATTTCAGGCTTGAGATCTCTTGTGAAACAGAATGCTCCTTTGTGCTGGGCACAGATATTTTCTATATCTTTCCATAACACAACCTTGCACAGTTATGTTTCTATATCTATCCATAACACAACCTTGCTGCAAAGTCTTTTGAAACCAACTTTCACCATAGTTGGAAATTCATTTATTCTCAAAGGAAAATTGATTGAATGCTAATATCAGTCAGTCGTTTTCTTTGTGTGTGCTATGATATCTTTTTGTACATTGTTCATTCCATTATCGAGGTAAGGAATTTGAACCAGATATCAATGCACACATACTACAGAAAGCTTGTATGACAATCTTTACAAATACCCTAAAATGTTGTAGCAATAATGACTGTTATCTTACATTGATCTAAGTAAAGGTTACTGGCAGGAAATGGGGAATTAGAATTCCATGCCTGACTCAACATTCTTAGTACATCAGAATTTCAATTGTTTTTACACCAAAACAGGTACCAGACAACAGCAACATTGTCATTGAATACAACATTAGAGAAATCTGTGTTAACATGTGTTCCTCTTTGCTTTGCAGTAGTTTTTTAAATCACGCTGAGCAAAAGTTACCACTGATATGTACATGAAAATATTTCTGACAATGAACATTCAAACCTGAACACAATGTTTTTAATTGCCGCCTTGACAGACATAACAATTAACTACCAAATAACATAGTTTTAGTTAGATACATGTATGGGGGAGGGGGACTCCAGACTCCAATTTGACCTTGCCCAGTGTTACTTGAGAATTTCCCCAACTGATCCACGCTGTTCCTTATTATATTTAATAAGTCAAGGGGATTACCACTGGCTGCCTCTCACTCAGTTTCCAAATCTGGTCTAATCCCAGTCTAATCCAATAATGCTGCTGAGTGATTCATCTTGTAATCACAGAAAGGCACAAGGAAATTCCGTCCACATGGCCTTGAATCAGCATGTATTAACCTTGGCAGAGGGTATGGGGCTACAACAAAACAAGACAGACATACCTTTTGGTTAAAACCTGGTGAACTACAGATCTGTTCAGTTGTCATTAACGAAAGGTAGTGGATGCTACCTGAAACGTCTGACCGTTTCTCGAATCTATTCAGTTGCTTCAGCAACTGTTAGCTTGCTCATCTTATTACCTGGATGTCTAACCTTCTTCGTATCAAGATTGCAGATTCAGTGCTGCACAGTTTTGTTTTCCAAGCCATCCTGCAGCTGTTGTGTTTGTGTATGAATATGATAATTCAAGATGCAATCCAACACCTGGCCCACTTACATGTACAACCAAGGGACACACCTTAGTGGACAAAACAGATACTTCCTTTATCTTTGAAGGAAGCCTTATTAACATGTATCCTATTGGATAAAAGGGAAGTCAAAGGATCTTGAACAATGCAACTGGTATTTTCTTCGATAAACCCGCTCAGAAGAGTACAATAAGAAGTAATCTTTGAGGAAATCTCCTGGAATTACCTGTCCGTAGGTCATGCATATCAAGGGCTGTAAAGATTTTGGAAGGTGACTTTAATGATAAGAATGGATCAAAGGTTTATCCTGCAGATTTATTCTGAGAGGCAGGTGGACTCTCTTCATGTAATGACATGAATCGTGAAACCTACGCCCATAATTTGAACTTATATTAGACATCCAGGTAATAAGGCATCTAAAATCCAACATCCATTCGGACTTCAGTTGCTTGAGTAGCTGTTCCCTTGCATATATTACTGACAGGTGATCCTTGTTCCTGAGCGACACCCCAGGCAGTTGTTGGAAAATGTCTACAATACATTTAAAATGTCAGAAATCTTTTCTCCAATATCACAGCTTGCCCTTCTCGGAGGCTTCTCCTTTCCATGGCCTATGGAAGCTACTTGAGTAAAATTCCTTCCAAGAAACAATCTGCGATGTCCTGAACAGAAGCCTTCAGTGGGTCAGTTGAGAGGGACACTATTGTCTGACCACACCTGGACAGTCCCCTCAAACTTCACCTGCACCTGATTATAACACCAGGTACTCTCCAAAAACCTGCCTTTCATTTGGCTAACAAGCTGGAATGAAGACTTGATACCCCTAAGCCTGCTTCAATAACCTTTCTAGGTCTGGAGATTAACTCAGACAATCCTCTTGTCAGGTGAGTTAGGAGTCTGACATCTCGGGGGATTTAGGCAGTATTGCTCAGGGGTTGGCACAACAACTTCTAATGAATAGCTAATCTCAGCTGAGCCCATCTCAATGATCCTTTAATCCTGCAGGATTTAGCTCTGTCTCCTTTTGAAACCTCAGCAAGAGATTCAGTAGATATGGAGGGAGGGGGAGGAAAAGGGGACCAACCAATAACAATTACGCCACACGGTAAAGGTGGACTTGTTAGATGACGGTACACCGTACAGTAAAACCTTCTGCATGTCAACAACTGAACAACACAGACAGTTAGTGTTACATCCATGTTTCTCCAATAGGCCGGTGATGTTTATCGATCTTGCCCGAAATAAAAACTTGAGACATATTGGGGCATTCACCATTCAGTAACCAAAAACATAAGGCAGCTAAAACATTCCTGTGTCATGAGCACACCTTTCCACAACTGCATGTCTGTGCTTCATAAAACTCACTCCAAATCCAAGATTTCCGCGCCTCCTCCTGAGAATATTGCTTTAACTGAGTTGTGACTATAGACCATCGGTGCCAATTGAAACACAAGATAGCCTGGGGCGTCCTTGGAATTTCCTTACAAAAACCCTGGAGTAATCTGGGATTACAGGATCTATGGCTTAGGCGATTTCCTTGCAAGCGTGGCATGAGGTCACTCTTTGCCGTACAAAAGCTTGAACTTGGACTCCATGTTACAATATCTATGTGAATACCCGATATGTCCTACTCTTGTTCGAAACTTACAGATACTTGAGATTTAAGACCCATACATGTCCAAAACCTATGGATACTGACAGTTACTGCTGTGCTGGCCCCCTTTCATTTCATTTCAAGTTCAATTTTTCCCATGTACAAAATTATCTTTGACTAGTACTGTACATGGTAGAGATACACGTACATAAATGTTCTAAGGAAGTTCAGAAAATAACTAAATAGAGTGACATCTAATATGTTATAAAATTAAGGAAGTAAAGACTGAGTCGCAGGTTTTTACTTCATTAATTCTATAACATATTAGATGGACGACTACTTGGTCAACTCATGAACAATCACAACACGTTTAACGTTTCACTAACAAAATCTACTTGTTCTCACCTTGTCCAAGAGTTGGTCTTGCTGAAGGCTGTATCTCTGTTGATGCTCTCCTTTTCCTTCTCCTCGTGCCCTCGACTGTGGTTGTGCACTTGGCTGTGAGAGTGACTGTGGCTATGACTATGAGAATGAGAATGGCCGTGGCTTTGACTAAGTCCCTGGCTGTGACTATGACTGTGACTATGACCACCGTGACTGTGGTTGTTGGTGAGACCGTGTCCGTGGCTGTGCACGTAGCTATTACTGTGGTGGTTGTTCACGACCGCTACTCCACTCGGCGCAGACGAGACAGGCTGCTCCCGTTTCTCATCGCGATTGTGGTTGAGGTTGGCGGTTATTGAGGAAATGCTAAAACTACTGTTGAGAGTGGTTGTTGGCGGTGCCGCTGGAAAACAAAAGAAGAAACAGAACATATTAGACTCTTTGTTGGCAAGTTCTCAGACAACTAGCATTTGGAAAGGATGGAAGAGGCACAAACAGAATTTGCAGAAAAATACAGCATCAGTGGGTGAGATACATCATGACATATCTACAATGACATGCCACATAATAGAATATTATTTTGTATGAAAAAAAAGGAACACCATTAAAACCAAATGGCATGGTTTATGGCTGGCCTTGTTTTCGTTACCTTAACTATCAATAAAACGCTTGTTACTACTAACATGCGATGATTAAAAAGTCGGCCAAACTGCTTTTGTTCCAGATCCAAGACCTCATCCTGGAAATCGGCTCCGATATCCCAAGATACCTCAGTCAATTGAAAGTGACTTTTGCCTAATGCTAAGCACATCACAACAACAGAAGTTCCCAATTTTGTCTATCTCTTTAGAAGCCCCAGGTTTACTGATGGGGGCACATGCCTGCCCTCCCCTCCCCCATGGGTGGCACACATCCCAGATCAGTTTATTGTTCTTACCCCAGGTATAAGGAGATGAAAGTTCCACCTGATTGATCTAAGCTAAATAAAACATCAGATTTCAATTTGGGAGATTCCTGGGCTCCTTTAGGGATTAATCGCAGGTCAGGAAGGTCAACTCAACAAAGTCTAGCTTCCTTCAGGGCCTGTGTCCTCACACACCTTTGTCCCATTAGCAGCACTGATGTGATGAAAGTAGGTAACTAGACACCTTCATATATATATCAATCCATAGTCAGGGACAACAGCATTTTCCCAATCTGCTTTATGCATAAGTCCATCTCATGTATACTCAGTAAAGCTGTCAGACGGCAAATGGCTATTGAATATCTTATCTAACAAGATTTTCGTAAACATAGGTATGCTTTGGCCATTGGAATTATAATACCTTTATCATAAGGTTTATCTGTATACCTCTTCTCTTAGAATATGACAACATCTGTTCTATAATCCAACACTTACATTCTTCCCCACAGCTGCATGGAAATTCCCCATCCCTGCTGGATGAGGATCAATGAAATTCAATCTGCAAATTCTGCTTACGAGCTTGGATCCATTTGCGACCCCACAAGTCACGCTGAATGACCATACATATCAATCTCCTGAACACTAACATCAAGATATATTACCCCGAATCTGATCCTTGATCTACACTGGAAATCATGAACAGATTTTCTGGCATTGTAAAGAGACCCTTTTTACTCTCCTGCCAGGGAACGTTTGTTCTTCATTTTCCTGCAAAGACCAGGATTATGAGCTTTAAACACAGGGTCTGTGAACCCGACCTTGCCATTAATGATGAGGGATTATCTGATTTATCTGATGCCTTATCAAATCTGTGAGTCATTACCTACAGCTGTACCTGCTGATCTTGGAAGGGGTCAGGGGCAATCGTTAACAAACTTAGCATGCTTCAAGGTCTCAGTGTTACGAGTTATATGCAAGGCCATAAACTTTAAATTCGTCTTCACATCTACATTGAAATTCTTATTGCTAAAAGGCTGATTGTATCCCTTACCAGTCGTCAATCTGACAGTTGTTTCTGTTTCTATCTCAAACACCATTAGACTGTTGGAAGGATAGTCAATCAAAAGGTTTTTAAAACCATTTTCTAGAGCAGAGTTGATGAGAAACACACCTTTCTCACTTGTCACCCACCTCTTGACATGTTGTCACCAACACATGTACCCTTCGAACCATCAGCCAATTTGGGTCATGAAAACTTGTCTGTGCTGACTGTCACTCACTCTCTAGCTCCTCATAAACTCCCTTCTGACCAAATTGGATAATGTTTACTCTGAACCTGCCACTAATTTCAGCCATTTCCTTTGACAATACCAATGGCTAGATCTAAACACTGTCAGAAAAGTATCTATCCTCCAAACTCTACATACATGTATGATTAATTCAGTTCAAAGCTGGCCTTTTAACAGCATTACCTTAAATTTCATTCCATGGTCACATCTAAGCCTTCCATTACTCTATAAGTCTATACATATTGACAACATCATAACATCTGCAGTTTGACTAGGCTGGGTACAACAGTTAGACTATATACAATGTCATTTTGTAAATGTTACCATTCCAGTCTTTTCAAAAACCACTGGAAAAGTGCCATGGAACAGTTTACAGGATCTAATAAACATGATGTGCATTCCTTTATGTGACGAACCTGATCTGAACCAAATGTGAAGAACACACAGAGTAACTCAACACATATTGCTTTAATCACCTTTGTGGTACCTAACCTATAACCAATTTCCCAAAGATCACTTCTTACCTGGGACATAATCAAACCAGGGTGAGTAAAATTAAGTTTCAATAAAGACTGGTCTCCAATCTCCATCCATGGCACCCTCTTGTCTTTGAAATGGGACATTTACTGAGATTGAATGACTCTATGGATTCAATGCGGCTCAGATGTACCAATACTGTTTCCAATTTACAAGGTAGTGGATGCAGTGATTAACTCTTGGTACTTTCTACTCCTTCTGTAGAAACCTCTTGTTGCTGTCGATACCTCTCAGCATTACAGTAAAAGTCAGTAGACAGACTTTTCACAAGCTGCGGATTCTATAGTCACAAACACAACACAACACACATCGTAATTTTAACCGAACAACTGTAGTTCCAGGTATAAGGTCCATCATGAAGCTTTAGCCGATGCTGCCTTGCCATAGATGATAAAAATATATAATAAGAAGATTTTTCAGGGTATCTAATATTGATTACATGGTATGCAGAAGTATGTAAACCAAAGTATGTTCATATCTTGCTCTACCAGTCCATGAAAACAAGGGAAGGAATGCAAATGCCACCTGCCTTGCATCATCACCACTTATCTGGGGATTAGAGTCTGTCTGCTGGGCTAATCCCCCTGGTAAATCCACACAAGGCAGATAAACCTTCACTGACAAGTTTATTAAACAATACACATTCAGGGATGAACCACTAAATTCTATAGACCACTATCATGCACTATGGGTAGCCATTATGATTTTAAAAATCATACAGGGTGCCAGAACATTGAGATTGGGCAAGGTATAAAATGCACTTCAAAGGAAAGAAATCTTATGATATACCTGACTGTTTTGTACATGTACCAAGATAAATAAGTTTTCCTTGCATTGTTGACTTTTCCATGTGTTAGAAATTCTAATTGAATTAGCACTGGGATTACTTTACGATGGTTCTGTCAATAGTCTCATTGGAAATTCACTGAACAAATTATCTCCTGAAACCATTTTGACACACACCACAGTTCTGCAGACTCCCGTGGGAGGGAGTGATCTTATTGTGGTGCTGATTGTGAATTGGCAGGTTAATTAGTGTTGACAGGTTTAATTAATTGGAAAATGCACTGGCTGCAACAGTGAGCATCCAAGGACAAAGGAATACCACAGGGAAAATGCACTGTATCTGTTCTAAAAGCGGGCATAAGCTGATAATTACAAAGATTAACACGTATGTCATAATGTGTTTTGTCACCTTCCGAAGGTGATGCATAGAATGGGTGGTCTTCAATATCATAACCATGTCACAGCTATAACAATGTTTATATTTGTTGTTAGTCAAGGTCATTTGTTACCACAGCAGCTGGTATTTTAGCTGTGTTGTTGGCATCACAGCGGGAGAATCCTAAAGGCTAAACAGTAAAGTTAAGCATGAAGGCGGGTGAGTTGGCGGCTTCAGTAAATTTCTCCCTTTTCTTTTTGCAACCTCCAATCAGCAAACAAATGGAACGGTAGTGTAGAATTTAATGTGTCTTGACATGTGATGCTGATGCTTATATGATAATTATAGTCTCTGTACTCTGTACTGAACTGTACTGTCAAAATGAAGACCTGGTTCAGACTCTACAATACTGCAGACTTTGTTTGGCATCTGCACAGGTCACTGACCTGCTAAAGCCCATTTTCTACAATTTACTTGTGAAATGATCCATACATGAATCACAGATCTGTGATAACCTTTCCACAACAGGCTTATCTGTGGAACAATGAAGTTCCTATCTGCAACATACTGACACAAAATGTCTTTTTAGGAGATGTACCAGTAAAAAGATAAGACAGTTTGAGACTTTTAAGTTCTTTTCACGTGAGCTCCAAATTATGTAGGTGGGGCCCCTTTTCCCCAACATGCCAAAAAACTTTAACTGTATTGCCCAAAAAAGAGTTTATCTCAAATGAACACTTACACAGTAGAAAGACAACAGCAGTGAGTACTGTACTAGGAGTACTGTATTCCAAGCCCTTAGTCACCACAGCTGGTACTGTGAATCCCACCTTTGTTCTGTGAACCTACCTTGCTGTGCCTGTAGCCTATCCAGGGTGGGGAGGGGGGTTCCCTGGGGCGACCAGATAGCAATGGAACCCTGGTAGGAGATCATAGCATTGTCACCAAAAATTTGGTACAGAGGAGCAAGATGTTGGAAGATCCTCCTTCAGCAACTTCTCCAGTCACTGTTCTAATATCGTGTCCCTTGTGCCACGAGGTGTTCAATCCGGGGACTAGACAGACCTGTGGTTTGCTGACACGTGATGCTCAGTCTTCACTGTCCTTTCACAAGAATCCCAGCAGCTTGTGGTGGAAACAATGTTTAAAAATGCCAACAGGAGGGGCATGAACCACTGACTTGTGCGGCACGAAAAGGTTCTTCAATGAAGCTTGACGTTCCAGTGTAGGCAGCTTTGCAAAAGTCCACAACTTACAAGTAATCCAACAGAAAACGACTGTGTAATGGAAAGGCCTCTATCCCCAAGTGCCACCAGTGAGTCACACTCAGCCTTCCACACCTTGCCAATGTGTACCCACAGATCCTGTTTGGGTGTGTCAATCAGGGCACAAAATGGCAGACATCAGATTTCACCACAGCTTCAGTTGTTCTTCTTCAGACACCACTGCTCTGCTATGAAGTTGTAGTAATCCCGTTTAACTTCAGCAATCTCCTGAACCTCTGACTGGGAGCTGCAGAGAGTGGACCTAAGCCCTCCAGAAATTATGGCCCTTGCAGCAGGCCTGGCTTGGATAACTGCCCTGGTCTTCCTGTGTCCCTGGGAGCTGCTTTCCACACATTGAGGGGCCCCACTAGTGATCGATGACAGGCGTAGAAGCAAACAGCAACACAGAACGTGTCCCTGGCTCCCCAGTCTGCCACAGCCTTCCCAAGTCTGACATTGTCTGGTTTAGTTAACCCTGCCTCCCCCAGATCCGCTGCCTCCCATTGAGAGGTCCCAGCGGGACCCTGACAGATTTGAGGGGAATTCGTTGGCAGCCGGTTTAATTAACTCAGGGATCAGAGGTTAATCACAGCTGACTGTGAACCCTGGCAAGCACACAACCCACCCAATACACCAGGGCCAAGGGCAGAAACAAGACAAACTCTTAGTCTATGTCACCCTTCTATACAAACAATAGAACTGACAATTACTAACAATACTGCTGTAACAAAATAATGCAACATGATTTACTACCAGAGCATTGTGCATTTGTGCTCAACTTCAAGGGCATAATGTTAACATCATTACCTATGTTAAAATCATTTCAAGACAATCTCTAATTTCACTGTTCTAGAAATAAGTCGCTGATAAAATCATCATGACGAAGTCTTACTAAACCTTATCTGTACAAAAACTATACATCTACCGTTAGTACCAATGGCTGCATTCATGCCACCCACCAAGGTTGCTTTCTTTTGTTTTTAGGATTTTGACCACAGAAGACAAAACAAATTTCTATCCTCAGCTGTACAGGAGTCTGCTTTATACAGCTTTTAGAAGCCCTGTCAAATAAGTCTCCAAATGACAAGTTTAGACTAAAAAGTAAAAACGACAAGACGGAACCTTGAGTACTCTCAGATTACAATTTTCTTAATAACAGCCCTTTGTTAATGCCAATTTGTTCCGACTAATTGACTGCTGAGCTGACTGAAAGAAAACAGCACAAGCTCAACTGTCACACAAATTGCAAATGTTGTCATACTGACAACTTCAACACAACCTCGTTTACAAATAAGCTTTTAATTTATAAGGGCTTCAAACATCAAGTTTAACTTCACTTGTGGGACAATGAAAATAATGTCATAATTCCATAAATCTTTTATCATCATCACTTTATTACAAACAGAAAATTTAGAAGAACTTGAAAGGAATCAGCAGTGAGATGGCTTGTAGAGCAGTATCTATATACATGTAATACCCTCATACTGGTATATGTCACAACAAGAGAGACATGGCTTAAATTAGACTAGCTCTGCCACAAACCAAAGTACTGATGGTTGTCTGCCCAGTTTAAGAGGTCATGGCAAGGATAAATTACACACACATGCTGAAATTAGCATGGAGGTGCGGAAAATGTGCGCTTGTGTGCGGAAAATGTCCGTCTGTGTATTCAGGGCTGCTCAGGTCAGCTCCGAAATATTTGCACTGATCCACAGCTAAGACCTCTAATCCCTCATGTGTGGGGAGACAAACCCCGAACGCACATGGGAGACCGCCCTCACAAGTCTGCCAATTCATTTCGGCAATCCCGGCTTGTGTTGGAAGGAGGAGATACCTATTCACATATTTACAACGTCTTCAGGCTCGCTTGCCAAGAGGAGTTGGGGTCGCAGGGTTTCAGATGAGACTTGTCTGTGAATATCATGTCGTGGGCATATGCTGTGTAGAACTGACAAGGAGACATATGACACATGACTCAAATTTCGGATGACAAATGACAACTACAGGAGGGTCTACATGGGGGTCCCGACAAGGCTTTAAGCTGAATTCAGAAGAACACCCTACGTATTACGCTAAAATGAAGGAGGGTAATTATGCAAAATTTGGTCGCCTCGCTACAAATTAGTCTATGTGACTAAGATTACTTTTCCAACGAATTACAGGAAATAAAAATAGGCTTCCTACGCCTTACGGAAAAGGGCATGCAGACCCTCCTACAGTACTGCTGCAAAGATGTGAACAAAACACTTTGACACAAACAGACAAACACACACAAAAAACATTCTGCATAATTCTTTTCGACACTAGTGATTAGTATTATATGCTGTGAAATACTTTCCTCCTTTCATTACAACATGGCCTAATCAGTTGGCTATAGCGCTAATACTGTCCAGTTGGTGATAAACAGATGGTCACAGACTCACAGGTAACTAACCTCTGGGGTTGACATTGGGATAGAGCAAAGCAGAAGGGAATGGAACCAGATTTAAGACCTCTTCATCCCTAAAGACACCACCATCTGCCTCTGATTTGGCAGTAATTCTTTAATCACGAACATCCATGCCAAGACACACAACCTTGTTACTCTTGACAATGAGGGAGAAATGAAAAATTCCCTAAACCTAAGCCTGAAAATCAGTACCAGCCCCAGCATTGAGTCCACCAATTGACCCCGCGACCCCGGGAGTCTGGGTGGAAATTAGTGTGAACAAATTTGGTGACCTTCCAGCCCTGTGGATGACCTTGGGTTCCTCAGTGCTATGCTCTACACAACAGGGGAGAATTTAGAAACACATTCTTCAATCCAACTGATGGTTGGATGATAGGAATAAAGCTCAGCCCCTAACACCAATAATTTGGAGAACTCAAGCCCAATGAAAAGCCTCTTCCTCAATGGCCTTTAGGAGGCTTATGCATGCATTTAGCTCACATGGATTTGGACGACTATTACCATCATCTAACCTGGAACAGATTTATAGCATTAAACCATCAAAGGGAAAGAAATGCTTTTAGATAACTGACAGGTCATGCAAAATGCCATCAAAGAGGTGAACACTCAAGTATGGGCAAGCAAGATAATCGCAAATCTGCATAATGTTATCCTGTTGCCTTGAACTTGCAATTGATTCTGCTGATGTTTGATCTCTCTGTCAAGTTCACATCTCCGCCACACACGGGTAGGAAGGGGGAAGGTATGATGCTGTCAGTCAACAGCAGATGTAAAGAAACTGCTTGCTATGTTTTCCTTTGCTCCCACCATTGAAATAACACGGATAACATATACAGGAAAAACTACCTCGAAAGTGTTACGAAACTTTCGAATTGAACACACAGACCATATACAAACCACTGTATATAAGACAATATAACTTCCTGCTAGTCCATAAGTAGTATGGTACAAAAGCTACAGACACGTTTCAACTGTGATTAACTGATTTTCAATTTCATTCAATGACTTTGACCGATTTTTTCATGCACACACTAACACACTATCATATCACTCAGGCTGACCACATGGAAACTTGTAGGTGATGCAATGAAAGAATACTGTCTTTAAGGTTTATCTTCCTGTTTGTTTGGGCTATTTCAGTATTTGTAGATGGTCTGCTTACAGGAGTGCCAGTCAAAATACCAACATGTCTCATCTACAGACCCTGTCACACAGCAGAATGTGTGCTTTCTGTTGTGTGTTTTTCTATCCTTTTTTTTCTTTTGCATATTATTTCCATATCTGAGGCTCTTCAACCTGAAGTGTAAGAGAAAGCCATTGGCTGAAATAATACAACCTGGTGAAATTACTTGCTATATTAATTTAAACATATAATCTATACTATACTAAATTATATTCTGTGCAAATGAATAAACTTGCATATCTATCAGGAAAAGAGGACTTCCTCATAACATTCTGTACTTCCATAACACTTTTAAATTATTGGCTTTTGATTTTTTTAAACTATATCCCTACAAGACACATTGCAATTTCATATTTCCCATGTAAATAACGTGGCCATCCTATTTAGTTTTCTAATTTCTGCTGCTCCTTTACTCATCGCTAACCAACTAATACTCCCCGCTAACGACTAACCAGTTGGTTAGCATAGAGTATCGGTAGCCACAGAAAACTACCTAGGATGGCACCCAGGCTACATGGCCCTGACCAGTCTCCCACTAGTCCCTGACTCATCACCCTGTACCAAATACCAGGAGGCTCTGGAACATTTGTCTATCAGTGAAAAGAACAGAATCCTCCAATTTGCAAATCCTCCTGGGGGATCAAGGCGCTCCTGGGAGTCCTTAGGATCAATGCTAATCTGATGACAGATCAATATGTAAATCCTGTATCAGCCCACATTCTTTGTACATCCACTATAGGAGAGATATCGCCACCCCGGAGGAAATGTTTGGGGCAGTGGAAGTGAGGAGATAAAGCATGAAACCTGGCAGATAAGCAGGAACAGAAGCCAGACAGACATCTGATCAGTCTTATCAGCCCCCTCAGACAGACAGCTTCTGTCAGGGCACCAAACACACACTGGCCCAGACAGACCCAGCTATCAGCACTGATAACAGAGCACATCAATCCTGCAGAGATACACTGACAGTTTTCAGTGATTAGAACTACAAACATCCCAACCAAAGTGGTCAATGTGACAAAAGCACTGACAACATGGCACATCAATCCCAAAGAGATACAGTGATGAGGGTTCTACCAACAAATGCCCCTTTCAGTGAGAACAACAGCATGTCTTCCTTTTGTCTCTTGTCTGCTTGACTTACAGGAGCTTATTACAATACATGACTCTAAGTTGTTTAGAGTATAGTAGAGTAGAGTTTGTTTACCTTTCTGAAAATGTTTCTGACTGATTGTACATGTATGAAACAGCATAGCACTGTGTGATCAAAACCAAGAGGCCCCATATGTACCTGCAAAGTGCTGATGCAAGGCAAAACACTATAGTATAGGGTCCTGATACCAAACAACACCAACAACTGGTGCCAAGCATGCAATGATTATCCAAAAGGCTCACCTGGTGGTAACACAGTGATACCAACAACTGTACCTCCCTGCAGCTCAACACATGTACACTGTCCCAAGCAAGGACTTCTGGGTGATAGAAAGGTCGGAGAGGTCAGACATCCTACTCAGAAGTATCCACACCTTCTCCATGCCACCAGCATCAAGAGGGCAACATCCCCTAGAGACTGTTTTGTTTGTTTTGACCCTACATGGTCAGGCCAGGTCACGACCTTTGAGGACCTCATTATCATGGTGATTTCCTGCCTGCTGTTTGGGCTCCTCAAACTTGAGGCTTCCTCTGGGAGGTTCTCTGATGATTACTGACTATCAAAGCAAGGACTCTCAAAATACCTCTGATACAGAAGTAACAGTCTAGTTATAGCAGATGGGACATTAGATGGATGAAACACACTTGGGGCTATGTAGTGCTATATAAGAAAAAAAAGAATGTTCCCTCAATCCCTGCAACTTTTACTCTTTGCAGCTTTGCTCTGTAGAATAGGATTCCAGACATTTCAAACTTTGTCCATGGCCTTCAAAACCACTGGAGAAGGAACAGGTATTGGTGATAAACATATTTGTTGATGGAAGCTAAAAGCAGCTGTAGTAAGTATCACATAAAGTCGTGAATGTTTCCTGCCTCTACAAATCTCCACGGAACTTTCTGTGAGTGTCTGAAATTCCAATTAGGACCTTGTGAACAGGTCCGAAAACTTTGAAGTCAACAAATAAATGAAGGAAATGTGTACCAGATGTTGCTAGCTAACATTATAATGTTCAGGAGGTCAAGTTTATGCCAATTAGTGCTAATTCTTGATGGCAAAAGTTTGTGATTATCTGTCACCCTTGTGACTTATTTCCTGAGTTCTGTACCCTGGGATGGTGATTATTTTTCTAAGTAGCCCCCACAGGCAAATGGGGTTCTGTGGGCCATTTCTTGGCAATATTGTGAAATATCAAGATTCAGTAAAAATACAAGAGGAGCCAAAAATGCATGGAGCTACTCTCCAAGCAGAGGTTGAATGGGCAGATCGTCACCGTTTTATCATATGCAGTTTTATTTTTGTCGCTAGCCCATTCTAACGGGTTGAGTTAGAATGGGCTAGCGACAAAAATAAAACTGCATATGATAAAACGGTGACGATCTGCCCATTCAACCTCTGCTTGGAGAGTACATGGAGCCACACAACACAAATTGGTCTGATGGCAAGGGGCAATCCTCACAGTTTCTTTCAGCGAAAAAGAAAAGGAAGAATTTGAAATGATTTGTGATGGCTTTCTTCCTGATGCAAGAAATAAGTCGAATTGATACTTTCATTTCTTTATTTGGACATTTCTAAACATTCAGCTAAACATCCTATAAAGATATAAAACTTCACTGGAGCAGCAAAAAGTTCTAGCACTGTGATTTTACCAGTCAATATTTGTGATTTCTCATTGGCTGTTTTAACCTTCGTGGCCAAGGGAATTTTGCATACCAAGAAGGAGCAACAAATCACAGTCAGGGGCAAAACTGATTTTAACTGATGGGATGCTTTCCATTTGAACCAGCAGCCAACATAAACTATTTCAGAGCAAAACATTCTGTTCTTCGGCCTTGGAAAAGAACTTTAAGCAGGCGGCTGGCCCTTTGGTTTCCCCAGAGGGTACTGAGTAATGTCTGTTTGCTGTGGAGGGGTCAGGGGATTAACCTGTAAATCAGGCAGGGAAAAACAGCTGTTACTGGGGATAACTACAGCCATCCTATCATCACCTGTTAGCACTGGTTTCCTGGGCCAGGTATGACCATGTCTTGACAGAACTGTCTTATACAATGTAGGTACATCTTAGCCACAGTAAACAAAGCAGTACAGTTCTTATGTTTGATTTGTCTACCTGTCCCTCCGATGAAAAATTCAAAAATTCAAAGCAAATTTATCTCTTTCATTCTTCTTGTTTTAAAAGTGTAATCTTAAAGAAATGTCCCATATTACAATTACGGATAACCGAGGGCAGGTTCAAAGCATGGGGTTGATCCTTTGATAATGCACTTAATCCATAACACCAGCTCCAGATGGGAGGATGGTTTGGACAGAAGCCTGAAGCTTAACCCCGCACCTCTTGGGGGAATAAATATCTCCTGGTTGCCATGGAGACGGGACTGAGTGTGCCTCTGAAGTAGCTACATGGAGATTAAAGATAACACACATGCAGGTGGGTGGGCTGGCAGAACCTACTGATTACCTATTTCACAGTTACACTGCAACATCTTGAAAATTCCCCCTACAATACTCATAGGAAATGGGGTATTTCAAAAAGGCGGAAGGGATTCAACATGTGTCCTATTTGTCATACCTAAGAGGCAGAGAGTCTTGAGAAAGGAACAACTGCCTTGAGGTGTGAAATTTAAGAGATGAACCTCAGGCTGAAAAAGAAAGTTCCCAGGAATGTTTTTAAGTCCGTCCTAAGTTTGATACGGTCATTTGACACAGTCAACCTTGTGAAGGAAGTGATGGATCCAGAATTTTAAGGCCAAGTTCAAAGTCATCTCACTAATCTAAGCATTCTTAAAAACAATAAAGTTCTTTACCTGGTGTGGATAATGCTGTCTACTCCTTTCAATAAGACGCCCACCCATGTACCACACAGACTACTTTCTGAACAATGGCACAAGCTACAGACCTTTCCCTTCCTCTACAACCACTCTCCCTGTCAGCCTCTGAAGCACACGTCTGGGCATATTTGGCAATGACACTTCCAGACACCTGGGAAACTTCAGTTTATGGAGAACCAGGAAAGCTGCAAAGTTGTTAGACATCAGGCAGAATACCACCCACATTACCAGGGCTGTTTCTCTTTATTCTAATAACTTTTCAAGTCATCGACGTTTCTGGCAAAGGCTCAAGCTGGGAAGTTCATTGACAAGGCTATAATCTTCTGACCAGAAAATGTCATTGTCCTCAGTTCTAATTAAGAGACTAGCACAGTGGATTAAGGAAGTGTCATGTGTGACGTATTTAGCAGGAAACGAGGCCTTGCAGGCAACTTGTTTGAAAGGAAATGCCAGGGTCTGGGGTGCAAGTGTTGGGACCAGCGGTCGGAAATACCTTTCCACTACTGGCTTGGTATCAGTGCATACATAGTGAGGAATTTTAATAGTGACTGCCAGTGGGATTATCCCTGCGACCTATTGACCCGATTGTTCCTGCTCTGAGATTTTTCATCTCAAGGCTAAGTTTAGAGTTACAGTCCCTTTTGGCATCAGCCAGGAAGAAATCAGTTTCGTACCTTTCAGCATAAGGCTTAGACAAATGATTCCTTATCTACTGTATGACACAAGACCTTGATATGAAGTGAATCTGCCACAAATACTCAACTAATCCCAAGGAAACACATTCAAGCTCTTACCATATTACAACAGAAATATGGGATCATTTGGTAAGACTACTAAGAGTCTGAGTGGACTGAACATGAGGAAAACGTAGAGCAGAACCCTCTCCAAGGAGCCGCCCTCTGTTGTTTCTGGGCCTGTCAGTTCCCAGGAAATGTTGCCTTCGCCCTTGTTGCTATAACCCCGACCCTGAGGCCTGAAGAAAACAACTGTTCGGCACACAAGGGACGTCCGCCCTGCACATGTGTGTAACATATTGGAACGTGCTGAAATTTGACCAAAGTGTCAGACAGAAAACTGCCCGGTCCTGTATCACAAAAGAGGAACACATGCAACACTGCACCACGACTCAACGTGCCAAACACCCCCCTCCCTCCCTTGCTTGCACACCGAGTTCGACGTTCCCACGTAATTGCTTGACTTACAAAGTGCAAGACCTTGCCGTGTTGAAACTGGAGACTATTCCAAGTCAACCAAGTAATGAGCTTGAAAAGGCAATGAGAGAGTTGTTGCACACATTGCCATGAACTTGGCCTTCCAGAGGGCGAGGGAATTGGAAGCTGGTCATGTGGAGCCCAGATAAGGCCAGGAGAAGGTTTAGGTGATAACCAGGCACTCCTGTGGTGAAAGAACCCACAGATATGAAGCTTAATTGGCTGGAACTTGTTGACAGGAAAAAATCCAGGTGTCTTGAAATTCTTAGCCAGGATTCCTTAAGAAAGTGACTCGCAAAGTGTTACAGACCATGACAGGAAAGAAACTTGTCCTTTGGTCATACTTAAGGGCCAATCACCCTTCTATTGAAGGATACAAGTTAGACACAGTCAAAACATATTAACATGTGAAATATCCTGCTTATGATTGATTAGCCATAAAATATTTCCAAGAATATAGGACAGCCTAGTGCATACTAAACGCAAACAGTTCAATTTGAAAAACAACATAAATTTACCTTTCAGCTGATCCACAAAGTTACTATGCATTCTGTTCATATCCAACTCATCTCCACCAAACAAGACAAGAAAGAGAAAGACCAACTCTGCTGACTGCCCTGATTCTTGTTGAAGCATCCATAAGTCACTGTGAAATTTAATATAACCTGGCTGTTAACTTTATGGGCCAAGCATGCCTTTATGATACATGTGGGCACAATTTGCCTGCCGGCTGAACTACTGACCCTTCCCTATGTCTACATGTAAGAAAAGGTCATTTTCCCCCACAGACCAGTAACATTACGCTCACACCTAAAGTCAACCCCCAGGTCAGCTCCAACTGTTCTTGTAATCTGAATAATCTCCCCCGAATGGACAATATGGCAGCTTTACAACTAGTTTAGGGCATCTGTTAAGGGAAAGTACGTTAAATTAGACACTGCTAACTTTATTAGGCGAGTGGGAAAAGATTGTAGGAATCCTTAGGGTTAGCCGTGAAGATAGAACAATGTTTCATGCAATTTATTTAGCGTTCATTTTTTACTGTTTGAAAAAACGTGCTGCTTATAGTATCATGAGAATATAGGAATTGGTTTAAAGTATTCCAAAAGTGTTCTTTCGAATGTCCAGTCCAAACTTTGCCAGGTGGTTAGAGAGCACACACACGATTGCACCGCCAACCTTCCCGCGACTATTACGCAGAGTTCAACATTTTTTAAACTATCTCCTATCAGAAGAACGGATCTCGAACCTTTATGGTGACATTTCAGGAGTAATGGCCGCCACGCTATGGGGTGATCTCTATAAAACTTGATGTACTCTCCAAAGATCACCTGGGAAAATTGAAAGGGGCAAGTGCCAACTTCCATCCTATGACCTTTGGCCCTTCATCCACTTTGGAACCATTACTGGCTGTTTCTTTTTTTATTAGATGGCCGTAAGTTAGAGTCGTGGAGTCATACGTTCGCCATGGGAACCACTCTCGGGTCATATCGCGGGATTTTATTGGTGTTATGATGGCCTTTCTGCCAAAACTTTCGCCACATCACTGTACAAACTGCTTTCTCATATCCCCTACCTGGCTGGCAATTCTCTGAAGATGAATTCAATCCAAGGACACTTGCTGTAAGAATCATTCAAATCTTGACGTGAATTTTGACCTTGGAAAATTCAAATCTAACATCCGTCACCCCATTAACCACTAAAATGGTGTTTCCCCCCAAACGACCCAAAATGGCGGCAATTGCATAGCACTTAGTTCTAATGGCCGCTTTTCTGCCCTTCCCCCTGACCCTGATGTTGCTATGACTACCAATCAGGCTAAGGCCTGTCTTCTGTCCAGGAAATGACTGATAATGAGACCAGTTAGGGAAATTGTTCTGCAAAATTGCTGTAGACAGCAGAGCAAACTGGTCTGTAACAAGTCCTAAGCAGTTACCATGGCTCCCAATCACACAGCCCCTTGTACAGGAAATGAGAGCAGGGCGAAGCAGTCAGGGAAATAGATTCACATCTCCATTATCCACAAATGGTCTGGACTCTCTAAATCATTACAGGGGTGGTCCATTGTTTCCTTAGGCAAGCACATCATCCTTAACCCATTAAATAAATTGTCTCCTTAACCCATTATATAAATTGTCTATCAAATACATAATATTCTGAGCAAGATATATTAGACAATCCTTGGATTATATATTCATACACTGAAGACAGCTCTACTCAAGTGCTGGAAAATTACAATTATGAAAACAAACATGCCTATTTGTACTGACAAGTTTCAATAATTATTGGACATAACATACATTTAGAGTAATCTTCTAAACTGAAGGAAGTTTGAATGTGAATCCATTGTTATCTATTGCCAACTAAAGACAGACAGTGATTCCAATCATCTATACGTATATGACAATGTATCTCACCCACAGGCAAACTACATATACATGTACATACATGTATGCAACATATACATTAACAGAAATGCAGTCTTATGAACTTACGTCTTGTTACTGGTGGGTTGACTGCTCTGAAGAGGTTTTCTGAGCCTGCGTCAGAATTCTGTAACACATGGAGAAAAAAACAAGTTAGTTATTTACAAAAATACTGTCAAATAGATAAACATAATATTCAAAAATATTTGCGATGAAAAATAAATGTCCCAATGTGTAGTTTGTTGTGTTTGTGTGTTTTCTAACAGGCAAACATATGTACTGATGAAGGCTGCATTGTGGACATCTCTCAATAGATCTCACAACAGATGCAATCACATCTATTGTGAGATATAAACAGGACTGCAATCTCCAAAATCGAAGCCAGCAAGTGTTGGGTAACAGAATTGCAGTGAGGTGCTGCAATTTTGGTAAACTTCTGATAGATGGCGCCTTTGTAACATGGATGGCACAAGGCAAAATTATTGACAGAAATCCTGGTGGAAGTCAGCAAATTTGTCAGTATCGCTCATGGCAGTCATAATGGCTCACGCTCCAGGACGTCTGGATGAGGTGAAGACTTCTGTCCAGAGTTACATCTGGTTTTGGTACCACAGACCAAAATGCCCAGACCTGACTAAAATCCATTTCATGCCAAATGGTCACACACTGAGCATGGCCATACTGTTTACTGGCAACCATCTAAAACACAGGCAGGAATTGAAAGGAAACCAGAGGCTTGGAAAAGAGACCTTCTGCAGCACTGCTGTGTGAATGATTGATCTTATACACACCCAGCACTGTGCATGCACAATGAATTTACTTGGTATTACACATGCTTTTAGCTAAGCAAGTTCATGGAAGGTCATCCGGTCAAGTACAACCACAGAGCACTGGACCACCCCTACAAACCCAATGTGACAGTCAGCTGAAGAAGAGCTAGATAATGATTTAAGCTGGAGAAAAAACTCCTACCTAACTGAAGACTCTATTAGTCTTCTCTACTCTACATGAACTTGCTGACCTGCCCATCACAAATTATAACACTAAATCCATATATTTTGTACATTGCTACATTCAACTGTCTAAAAACATTGCTCAAGAGGTAGTTGTCTTACCATAGCATTCTAGACAGGAGCCTATGTGTAACAAACAGCCTCCCTGCAGGACCCAGGGACTCCCAGGAGTCACCTTTGACCACTTCTGTCACCTGGCTAATAAATTCATACAAGTCTTATTCCAGACTGTAGAACATAAGCCACCCAGGTAGTCAAGACACACTTGCTGCGATGCACAAGAAGCAGGAAAGCAATGGAGCAGTCAGACACATGTGTAAAAGCAAGACTTCGCAATATACGCAACCTATGCTCAATTTTCTAAGGATACCGTACGTGTATTCAGTCCGAAACCAAGAACTACACTGATTTTGTCAGCCAGAGGAACCAACCACTTCAGCCCCCAAAACTGGACACCCATATACCGCCTGTCACACTGGCTATCAATAGCAGTTCTCAAAGCCAGTTAAAGCCCTGTCCAAAGCTAGAGGATCTGGGTGGATGGTAAGGGATTTACCGACATTCACAGAACAGGCTGGAGGCATTAGAACTGACACTGCATGAAAGCCTGCTTGGCAAGGAATAAAAGCCCTCATGCCCTAGTATGTGGTGTATAGCTTATGGGGCTTTGAAGCCCATATCCCCTACAGCAGTGGCTGCTATTTATTCAGAAAATATGCAGGCTGAAACTGGAAGAAACCAAAGGCGGATTTGAGCAGGGTGTCAGCGGGCATCAGCCTTTCATGGTGGCCAGGGGCTGACTTCAGACATGTGGAACCTATCAGTGATCTTAGGCAAGGCCAAGGGTCTACCAGAGATGTCAAGGAGAAAATAACAAATATGATATTGTTGAAATGCCCTTTTTGTCTTCAAAGATAGAACAGGATAATTCATTTTCCATAACAAGCATGTCCAGACAAGGTATCAATAAGCCCCCATGTCACTCAATTTCAAAGAATGTTTTTTACTCTTTCAAAGTTTCATATTTAAATGTGACATTTGCGGTCTTTCATATTCCAATCTTCGAAAGATTTGTTCAAAAGCTCCCTGTCAACTTCAATATGTTCAGCATAGAAAAGGAGACACACCCACCACAGAGCCAATTCACGAATCTTTTGAATGAACATATTTTCCTTGCTCTTGTGAAATCTCAGAAAACGACATTGTCATTCAATTATCACACAGGTAAAAGCTGTAAAAATCTGAAACTTTTGAACAGAGAATTTTCATTTTGCAGCATATTTCAGCAAACGATGTATGGTACCAAGGAAAGGAAAAGGTTCAAGTATAACCAGCAAATACAGCTCACATGATCGACAACAACAGATGGGATATGTATCATCATCTGAGAAGCAAGATATCCTTGTTTCCCAGACAGCTAGTCAACTACAACTTTATCTAACCCAGGGGTACAAAAGAAAGATAGCAGCCAACACATCCCACCTCCTTCAAATCAAACCGAATATGACAAACTTGTCAGCCCTCCAGAAAGTTTGCCTTGCATAAATTCAGTCTCATTTTACCTTGGACAAGACAAATGACTTCCAGCTTTTTTATGGCTTCCCAAAAGATGCTTCCATACATAATCGTCCTCTAGTTGGCCTCTGGGGATGCAATGGAGAGCAGTAAAAATCTGTCTTAAGTTTAAATCTTCCTCTAGTGAGTGATGAACAGATTTATGTTCAGGTGAGGAGGAATCCTCGGAGGTACCTCCAGAGCTGTCGTTTTTTTGCTTGACGATGTTCGTGCTGACAACAAATGTGCGGCCTAATGCCCCTGGTTGTAATATGCGCCCATATAACACCCTCCACCTGCAGTCTGCCATAAAAGTCAACTGAGTGGAATAGGCTGAGGGATCCTTTCTTATTAAAAGTCTCTAATCGCCCGGCTGGTTTAAGTCCCTCGTCTGTCGTAAGCAGCGATGACTAACTGCACAGCGGTCCCAGGATGCCAATTCGGAAGGAGTTTGATACAATGAACATCCCAAGTCGTGCCCAAAATGCAATTTTTGGATACCGAATCCCTCCCAATTCCCCTCCTGCATTTCGCTGGCCGTAATTGAATGTAATTCCAAGCAACTGCTGCAAAGAGCTGGGGATCTGGAATTGGCAGGGGCATGCAGAAATCCATTTGCTGCTTTGCACAGATGTGGATGCTTGAACAGAACAGTGAAAAGAAAGTCACTGATCAAAATCTACCACAACACTTCCAACTAAACAAACACCCAAAAAGTGACCGTTAACATCACTGAAACAAAATACCCGGTAAGGAAACAACACAAGCTCTAGGCTGAGTGAGAAATACGTCACCTAAAATTATTCCATATATTCCAAAACCAGAAGCTGTGATCTGTCAGCCCAGAAGAGTGAGTGACAGCGGAGGGTCCCATTGAGAATATTACCAGCTATCAGCTCTAAAGCCTTCATCTCATGCAAACTCCCAAGAGACACATAGCAACTAATAGGTATTCATATTATGGAGGAACCCATCCCTGGTTGTTGGATGAAATATCCTACATGCACAAATTGAGGAGGAATATGCTGTTCCACTCTGGTGCATCTAATGCTTTCTCACAAACTATCACTTGATCACTCTTATGGTAGCTATAAACAATACTGGATAGGATAACTACTTTGTCTCTTCTTCATAATTCAAAACAAACTTGGTTTACTGAACCAGAGAGGGTTGAATTACCAAATCATTAAATTCAGATCTTTCTCCTGTTTGTAAAATTTATTTCATACTTGGCAATTCCATAAGTTGTAAATGTAAAAATGTTGGCGGTGGTTTTATGATTGCGGTTTTCGCGGCGACTGATTCACTACAAACTTAAAGACAGCGCAAAAATTGTTGTCGAATATTGTAGCAGTATTGTAAAAGTAACCTTGCATAGATACCTCTCACCATTCAATTCTTCAAGTTTCCATTAAATGGATAGATAAAATGACCTGTAATGAACTATCCCTTGGCAGATAAACTCTGACAGATGGTTAGACTTTGACTCAATCAGCATAGAGAAAGCAGGTCTGCCAAGCTGTCCACAGTGCAAGGTCAGGGGTCAAATTGGCCCCTGCTCCAGTTCATCATGGCTGACCTCAGGACTACATCAGGCCAGACTGGGTGAATAAACACCAATCAACTTATAACAAAGGCACTTCTCCATGGCATGATTATCATAACGTAATAGAGACATACAAAAACAAAAATAAAACATCACAGGCTATTGCTGATAATATCACTCATAATTGTTATAAATCTTTTAAATCTGATGAAAAACCTTTTAATGAAATCTTCCTTTTAGAATAGGATACTGATAAAAACCAGCTAAAACATTTTAACAACAGTGCATCATTAATTAATCCACCTTATGCTGATAATACTTAATTCTGCTGGCATGTGACCATTAAAGATCAAGGACGTTTTACTTTTAGATAACATCACAGGGTCTCTTTTATCACATCAACACTGACTGGTTTCTCTCCTTGACACAAGTACATTAATCAAATTTCATGCATAATTAGACATAATCTACCAACAGAGTTTAACAACCTACTTTCAGGACTTCAGTTCTAGGATGACCTGTATGGCATGTGAACAATTTATCGCCAATACGGGTGTCTACCCAACGAGCATATCTGCATGTACGGACATACCTACAACAAAGACTTTCCCCCCTTTACACCACACTGGGAGAGATTTGAAATATTTGATGGCTCTTCCAAATGGTGTATCATTGCATGACTTTTGTTACTGCAGGCATGCAGCTGTTGCGGGTTTGTTTTGACGCATCTTTTCTATAGCCTTGACTAAAATTCAATAAAGGTCACAACGATTGCTACTTAGCATAATGTCTACAATAACCATAAGCCCAGCTAAGCTCGTGTACCAGATAATATCTTACATTACCACACTGTAACATTACTAGAAAGACCACTAGTCCACCATTGAGCTCTTAATTCGTATTTCCCAGAGACACATCTGGCTATTACAGTCAGATACGTCACGAGGTAAGCTCTACGTGTTGTCAATAGATTCAACAAGGATCAAGCGCTTATTGAGGCACAACATTGAAATAAAACAAGGACAGAGCAAGAATATTTACAGCTAACCTACCGGATGTTCCAGTAAAAACAGGCAACTTGGGGGAGGGCAGAATAGAAAGAAAAGTGCAGAGGATCTCTCAGTCTGGCATACAACACATAAATGTCGGAGTTGGGTTATTGTCGAAGTACACGTACCTCTCTTTATTGCTGGTTGGTGTACCCCATATGTAGTCCTCCCTGATTTATGTTGTTTGTACCAATAACAGTACCACGGTATACCATATTCCCCCCCTCCCCAAAGCTTCTACAGTGATAAATTAAACATTGGAAGTACCTACAATGTAAGGAGCAGCTCCTCTATTCCCCGTTCCTGGATAATATGATGGATACATCCAAAGAGCCTGGAGTGTTCATTTTCATCTGTAGAATAGCTGTCAGTACTGACCAAACTCTGTGACTGTGATATCTCCGGGAGACACAATCATTCCTACAGCGCGGCCCCCGTCCAGTACAATCTTCTGACAAATCGCCGCATCAAATCCTTCCGGAGTAACAAAGGCTTTCTCTCTGCTTGAACACTGCCAAGCAACAAGACAACGACACTCCAAAACGTCAGCGGATCTGCCACGAAAACAGCAGCGTAAACCTGGAGGACGCCGCTACGTGAAGCCAGCCCTTCTGGTATCCAGGGCCACGGATCGGTGAACAGCTGTTTCCCACACAGTCCCAATTATCAACAAGGGAAATCAGGAATTGCACAATCCAGAGTGAAAATCAGCTTCCAATACAACAACGCCACAGGACAACTGCACCCTGGTGCCTGGCAACTTGACACTAGCAGGCTCTGGGAGGGTTCTGAGGAGGGAAATGGCTGTCTGTACTATTTTAACATTATCCAAACATGACTGGGCAGCCTGAGGCAACACAGATTAATCCCCTGTGAGCCCATTGACTTGTAGGCAAACCCCACTATCTATACTTGTCACAGCCTCAGGGCCACTGGAAGGGACATCACTGTATCACATCACCTAGCGATGACTATCGGGGCTAGATTATTTGCGGTAGGCTCTGACAAAATGTACACACATTTGTATTGACATAAATTCTTTCTAGCTTTCTTTCATACAACCTGATTATGTGTGTTTGTCATGTTTACTGTTTGCATGGCTTAGGAAATACACTTAGAATGCCTCAGCAAGTCTGGCTATGGGGTTCAGAAGGTCAAGTCATTTTGGCTACGCAGGCTCAGACTTCCTCCCCAAAAGGCCCACAACCATTCTCTACTGAATCTGCGGCCAGGCTGGCGAAGTGATCGACAACAGATTACCAACAAATGGAAGTGTTATCACGTAGGGCTGCTGACCTGACCTCGCCCTGCGTGGCCCCCAGGCCAGATAGGAAAATGTTTTCCATTTCCCGCTCACTGTCTGTAATTGTTACATTAGTCGGCTGCTCCGCGAGGGAATTGGGGAGGGGTGAGGGGTTAAGAGCTGTGGTACTGGCAGCAATAACCCAGTTTTGCTTCATTACAGGAAGGCTTTATATCCTTGTGAAGATAAGCCAACTCCCCAGAACCAATTGTCTGCACGGGGAAGATTGGATCTTTACCCCAGGGAGCGGCCATGCTAACTGCATGTGGGAGTAAGCACAGATTAAACTTTGTTTTATAACTTTTCATACCATAACTGCATAAGATAGGTGGGGGCTCTAGATAACAGGAGGGAAGGGTGAATGGAAGGATTGGGGGGAGGGGGGCTGACGTGCTACCTTGTGCTTGATTCTGAAGTTGAGCAATCAACAGATCCAATTGACATAAGGACAATGGACATAGAATAAAGGTATAAAATAAAATACAGGGGAGGAGGAGACTATGATACTACTATCTTTGATCCCCTACCCCACCCCATCTTCAATATTACCTTTGCCTAGAGTCATACATCCTCAACAACATTACAGGCCAAATCTCATCTGTATGCTGTAGCCATTAGCGAATAGCGATGCCCTTGACACCTGATGCACTTGTTCCTTTCCATGATCACCAGCAACCTTGGTCACATGCAAGTGCGATTGAGGTGAATTTTTGGTTAATGGATCAATCAGAGATGGTCTATTTCATTGACATTAGATGGAACCGCTAAATGGACATGCTCTACTTGAATACAGGAGTATGTCCTTGCTGGTAAGTGTTTTCATTCTGTGTAAAACCTAAAAGCAAGTCCGTAAATTCCTTGCGCAATTTGGTAGTGATTGAACTTGAAGGTTACCTCACATAACTGGCTGTTGGTCGCGTGGCATTAAAATCTACATCAAATCGGAGTGATGGCTACGCTCAAAGGTGAGAAGCTCTTATGGGACCTCGGCAATGGCTTCAAATTTCAAACACACACAGCCCTGTAAAACTTTATGAGACGTAGCACAAAATAAAACCAACTGAAAGCTGTAAGCCTTTATGGCCCCACAAAAAAAGTTAAGTATCCAACTAACATGGGAAACTGTACCCAAGGGACAGATTGGGCGAAATATGAGAAAGGTTATAGCAGCAGTTACTGATTCCCAGTCCAAGGTGTAAAAACTTTATGATCCTTTAAACCCACAAACAAGGAAGACACTGTTACAATGTAGTGTGGGTACATAAAACCCTGAGTAGGTTATCAACTATCTCCAGCTAGGACTTCAGCTTGTTTCTAGGAGAAACTCGATGAAGTCATAGACCCCTATAGGGGCTGATATAAAAGCAAAGACCAAGTCCAGTGCCAAGGACGAAGCATAAGGTTACACAAAATTCAAGAAAGGCCTGCTTCTTTTCAGCTTGTTAGACAAATATGAATAACACTCTGACACTTCTCAATAAGATTTATCTCCTTACACCGCCATGATTATCACATTAAAAGAAGGAAGTCTAATAGTAATACCCTGATCATGCCATTTGTCTCACATAGAGCTATCAGATCGATGTAATAGTCACAAAAAAAGAAACAGCAACCGAAAAACCTTGACATCTAGCGATCTACCATTATTCTGTGAGCCATCATTCGCCTAAACCAATCCAATCCCAACATACTTGTTTTGTCAATCCCGCTTTACTACAACAAAAAACGTACTAACATATTTATGAGCCCGTAAAATGTCCTATATACAGTATGGGACTCCTCTTTAAAAAGGTCCTAAAAGGGAAACAGCTAAAACAGCTGGCAGGCCTCCTGGTTGAAGGGAGCTGACGGGTTTATGATAGCGGCCATCCATCCTAGTCCCCTTATGGCATTATGGTTAGGGGTTCCATAAAAGCACAGATTAGTGTGCACTGTAAAAACCTCCTTCAATTTGTTGCATGAAGCATAAATACCAAGGTCACGTCCAAAGGTCAACGCTCTGTGTGAATGCCAAAGCCCCCTTTGTGATGAGGTAGAGTTGGAGTTATGTACTATGTAGTTGTGTTTACAACACATCTGGGGCTGTAGCAGCAACAAATTCATACAATATCTTCAACTTCACTTTCAGGGGTAGCTTATATATAAAGCAATTCAATTGATTTTCATTTATCCACTGGAAGAAACATCAACGATCTATAAAAAGTGACAAGAACTGAGACTGTCCCTATCCCGGTTAACTACTGCATTTTCCTCTAGTCTAAGATTTGGTAGCTATTACTGGTGAGTTAGTTCACTGTTAGTAGATAACGGTCTGAGGACATGACAGTATCCATAAGCGCGCTGGCTGCAATAAATATGAGAAAATCAACAGTCTAAGAATACCTGAATGAATTAGAAATCCATCAGTGCTAAGCAGGTGGTTCAGTGTCCCACCAGAGTATCCGCCATATTGGCAGCTCTACGCACGTTCTAAACCAAGCAGAAAGGACACAAATTACCTGAAAATGCCCCCAAAAGCAGGTCTAGTGAAATATCCCACCAACTCTAGTCCAGACACCACAGGCAGGTGCAGCTTTTCAGTCAGGCATGGCTCCTAATTGAGGTGCCTGACAAGTTCTCACTCAACCATTACCAACTGTTGGGCCAACAATACCCTAACAATTCCCTGTTATTATTGTTCAATTAACCAAAACCTACACAGCTGCTAATCCCTAGGGCATTCTCAAGGGAACATAGTGTTGCAGGACAGTATCAAAAAAATGCTATAAACCTTTTTCTCCAGAATTTTCCCACCATGCACTGATTCATATGATAAATGCCATAAAGAGAGTTTTGTCAATTTCCTTGTAGTGATCGTCATCAATCTAAGTGCATGTCTTAGCCAAATGCGTGTGCAATATTGCCAAAATATTCTCCATGAATCACACTGAAACGGAGTTGATCCCAAATCACATTTTAGAAAGGAATTTGTGAGGTGGGGAATTTGGTACGACACCACTCTGTCCCAGGTAGGTAAACCTACATGTAATCTGTCCTGTCAACAGACACCTTTGTAACCCTTGAGACTTTCTAAAGCACTTCTTTCAACAGGTTTTGTTTTCTGGCAGGTAAGCGGCACTGCCGCATGCTCCTGTAACTGACGAAAAGCTCCATTCACTGCTAATCAACCCATTGAGGACTGAGCCCAGATGTGTCAGCAATACTTGTAAATATTTACATTCTGCATGTACTAATGCAAAGCACTGATAACATGTCGCCTGGTTGGTAAACCTAAGAACAACCTTCTCAAGTGATCACCTTTCACTAAGGGTCATGCAGTGTTTTGTGTCAAATCAAAAACGAAGCATAAAACAACTTGGCGGACCTACCTCACTCTTTTTTTTCTATTCTAATGGCTTTGTGTTTAATACAACATGCTTTCCTACATCACAACAGAATTGTCTATATTCTTCAATTCAATACGAACAAAATAATCCATGACACATAAAAAGAAAAATATTGGTGTGGCTGCAAATCTAGGCTACTGTATTTGAAGATACCAGTATTTGAAGAATGTGTTGAACTTTCGTATGTGTCACGACTTTTAGTAAAACACAAAGGGCGTGGTGACCAATCCAGGGGATCATGTCCACAAGGAGTTAGAAAGGCTCCTTCACATAATCCTGCCCTGATTCTTGTTCAAACAGTGCAGGAAGCCTTGCTTTACACACCTACTGGCACTGTACACCCTCTGTGCACTGCTGCTGGTCTAAACAAAACAGCCGCATGTCATCAACCACTTTTGTTTTCATATCACGGTGAAGAGGTTCTTTAAAATGTCTAGGGGGCAGCAATGGATAGTTTTCAAGGGCAAGGTTGTTTGGTGTGGCAGAGACATGCCCAGATATTGTACCCCGTTAATTTGCTAAACATACCTTTTACTTTTTTTTAGCAACAGATATTTGGGGGCAAATCGGGCTACCAGTGAAGTATATAGCTACAACCTTGGATTTAGTTTCCATGTTTTCTTGCAGAAGCTCTATGCTAAAACACACAACACAGCTTAACAGTTTTGAACCACAGGCCAATGCTCTCTGGCTTTGACTCTTTAGCATAGACCTACACCAGTCCAGATGAAAGACTCAGTAAACTTATAACATCTACTTGGTTCATATACAACGGGAGTGTCGTACATGGTAAACTGGGATCAAGACTCTATCAGTCACAGGTAGGAAATGTCATGTTGATTCAAGAGTATTTAGCCAGCAAGACAAAGATAAATCAACAACTCTTGTTCTGTCTGAGTTCTTTGTTTTTTCTGTCCCCTCAAGAAATCCTTCTTCACTGCTAACTAAATACACACCAGGCAGATCCACTGATTAAAGCGCTGGCTTTGACACTGAAGACAGGTACGAACATACTCTAAGTCGTAAATCAAAATTCAATTTCCACCCAAACCAACAGTTGTTTCATTCCAAACCTACCCTCCCCTGCCCGCATGTTATTACAGTCTGACTACACACTCCCACTAAAATACACATCCAAGAAAAATGGGAGGTGAGTTTGTATGTTCTGCAACAACACTGCTAGAGGGCAGTGCCCGGGGGGGTTGAGTCATATCTAAACAAATTTTAAGCCAAAGCAAAGAGCCTTACCTTTTCCAAGTAGATTCCAGCAGGAAATGACTTTGCTACTGGTTTCAACACCTCCTCAGGGATGTCTTACGGTACACAATAGGTACACAATAGTCCACTGCAGCTAACGGCTTCAGACAATGCAGCTGGTTTCATAACACAATACACACTCCAGTCCAGAAACGTCCAGTTCATGTAGGTTTTCACTCCCACATCCGTTCACCATGGAAGTCGTAAGAAACCACTGTCCATGTCCAGCTATCACGTAGAGGTGGAGGAACGGTGACTTACTAGGAACTCCGATAATGTACCACAAAATACTCAGCAGCCACAAGCATGCATAAACCTGAACAGCCTTGCTCAGACATCGTCTGCACGGACACCAGACAACAGAATTACAATACACACCCACACTCCTAACAGGTGTGATAATCCTGTTGTTAGGTTTACAACATCTGCAACAGATACAATCTCCGGAAACACAATCACGCAAGAAACTACAACTCTACTACCTCTGCTATAGCGGCTTGCTTCAGTTCAGACCCTCAAATGCTGCTTGAATGCACTTCATAGCAAGACACAAAGGCCTTATGCAAAAATGAGCTGAGAGCCTGGATTGGCCAGCATGGCTTCTTCTCCTTGTTTGCACACAGTGATTAGAGCCATCATGTTAATTCTAATGATAATGAGGTACTAATAGATAACCATCTCCTCCGCTAGAGATTATCACCCTATAGCCACCTCCCCATAATCTCCAAGCAGATCCACACCGGGCGCGAAAATCGTAGTATGCTAGCCAGAGAAGGTCCAGTCAGCCAGAGAGGGTCCAATAGCCCGGTAGGGATCTGCCCTTAGACGGACCTGAACAAGGTTATTAACCGGCACGAGGAGGGGCAACCTTTTGAGAAAGGTGCCTCTACTCCTCCTCGTGCCTGCTTAACTCCAACATGAAAATTGGCAGGGATTATCGTTTTACAACCCTGAATCTGGGACGAACCCGGCCGGCCGCGCCATTTCACAGCAGGAGTGTTTCCCCTCAGATACAATAGTGCGGGAACACACCGCATCACAACGCATCAAAGCAAAGGTATCGACATACAGACTTTTCCGTTAGACAAATTTGCACCATTAGTTTCAAGCTTAATGTTAAACCATAATTGATTCAAATGTCATTTTATTCATGTGAATGCTTGGTGTGTCTTTTTTTTAACCACAACTTGGAATCTGTTTTTCGCCATTCTTTCACGCTTGGATGCGGTGCAAAGCCACGCCGAAACACCGCCATCTTTCAGTGTCTTTGTATCTTTTTGAGAGTCAGATTCTCGCGTCTATATTCAGTTCAGTAAAACCCGAGTCTTGTCGTTTGTCATGTCTTGAGTTATGGCAGAAGCCATGGCGTCGTCCGGTGGATCGAGAATTCTCTACAACGTCCTTACTTGGTCGCTGATTAGCGCTCGTAACGGTGAGACGATCGAAACAAGTTTTGTTTCACGGCAGACACAGCGGAATGCAATTTGGTAGCACAGGGATTTCCCCTTGCTCGTCGCAATCCCAACAAATACATCTTTACTCTCCAGACATGCTAGAATGGCATCAAGTTGAGTCTCCCTAATTTCAAACTTTCAGATAGCACGGAAATTACGGCGGACTCTTTCCGTCCACCAGCGCTTGCTTGCTTCCATTGTTATCTGGAATTCAAACCTGCCGGGTAACTGTGAGACAGTGCGCAGCTGACCCATGACGGGCGCCGGGCTTCGAACGCCGGCACAATTCGCACCTTCTTTCTAAGCGCAGTTTGACTCCGGGGAGATTAGGTAACAATTGCGTGTTAATAACCTTGTTCAGGTCCGTCTAAGGGCAGATCCCTACCGGGCTATTGGACCCTCTCTGGCTGACTGGACCTTCTCTGGCTAGCATACTACGATTTTCGCGCCCGGTGTGGATCTGCTTGGAGATTAACCTCCCCAGACAAACACCAGGGGTGATAAGATCAGTTGTATGTCTGTAATGAGCCCAGCTTACACAAACAAACCCAGGGAAATGAGTGATAATCACCATCATAATGGACTCTTGGCTTACCCTGTGATCAGGGAGTCCATTATACCCATAAACAAAGCAATAAGGGGAGGCAGGCTGGCACTTGGGAAAGGGTAATCTTTGGGTTGCTTAGTGACCAGCTAGGAAATTGCTGAAGTTATGTTTCTTAGTCAATGACCCTTATTCTAGGGACAGTTCCAGCTTGTTCTAATGGATTGGAATCTCAATGTAGCAGAACTGATTGATCGCTCTATTCCAGGTAAGCGCTTTTGCGGAACAAAAAATTGGGGCAAGACTGGAAGCAAACAGCAAATGTGTGTATGTAAGGCCAGGGGGATTACAGACAGGAATGTAAATTACAACATCAGAATATGTGAAACACTGAAAGGGTATTTTTGAATTGCCATCTTGTCCCCTACTTTCTTTTCCAGAAACAGGCCTAAAATAGGTTATTCAAGCATCCTTGATACAGAATATAGATACATTTAGATACATTTTTTCAAGTCTTCCTCACCCCTAAGGTACATACTGCTTTCTCAGATACCTTAAAACAATTTGTTTCTAAAAAATCTTCTACTAATTGCTTCCACAGCAACCAATAATCCTCTGGCCCGCTGACCTCATTACATACCTCTCCCTATCCCCATCCCATCCCTGATCTAGTCGCTTATTTATCTGCTGAGCTGTATCACCCCAAACATTCATCTCATTCCACTAATTTCCTCACTGTCATCCAGCTAAGCCTGCTGCCCTAATCTCTGTGATTTCAGCAACCCCCACATGTCGGATCTAGCTTCATCTCAACACCCATTCCATGTGTGGCCTCTGATGACTAAACTTCCTCCCACACTTAGGTGCACTTTAGACCTACAATGTTATACAGTCGTTCGATCATCGTCGTAGGCGACGGTTTTCTTTAGACACACGGTCAGGAAATATCTCGGGACCCCCGCGGCACAGAATTCCATCGATGTACGCGTGTGACCCAAAGTGACCTCTTGCACTCAAATTCAAAATGGCGAGGGAACCGCTTGTTTTCGTCAAAAGATGAAGCTTTTACTGACTTTGCAACAACTGTTGCCCTGCAGATGAGACGTTGAGAACGGTGCTCAACAAAGAAAGAGATTGAGGCTGGTACAGAGACGGACGGGATTTAACCCGAGTTCATGGCCGCCGCCGGGGATGTCCCGGGGATCGAGGAATAGGGGCATACTAGAGAAGTAGCCACTGGTAGCAGGGCGTCGCGCCGGAATATAACCGGTTTCGGATGAGAAAAATATGTTTCCATTGCTGACTGCATGCATATTTACAAAGAAAACGATAGAAACTTTCCTTCCCGGACAGGAAACAGCACGCTGTAGGCTTATTAGCATATCACCCACTTCCGTCGCCGGCGACGATTCTTCTTTAGACGAGAAAAACACAGCCACAGGCCCCCCGCTGAACGTCGTGCGACTGGGTCCGAGGTAGTCGCACGACAATTCGAGGATTTCCCGTTTATTGCTGTCGCACGATTGTTTTGATCGTCTTTAGACGGCCAAAAAATACCGTCGCCGGCGACGTCGCCCAAGACGATGATCGCACGACTGTAAAATGTCATAGGTCTAAAGAGGCCCTTACTCTCACTGATCATGTTTCCTTGATGACGTTTAACTCTCGTTACTCTGTGGGGATACTACATCACCAATTCTGAGTATTGAAGGTTAAATTTAAGGACATGAACCCAATATTGAATACGAATCTTATATAGCATAACCTAAGATGTGTCGACATATCTTGCAAAGCAGACAAAATTTCATATGGCAAAAACAGAACGCAGCCAGGAGAATGACCCAAAGGCAAATTCAAATTCTGAGGTAAAAATGGGCCTCTGTTTAACGACAGTTATTCTTTGTATAAGTGAATGTCTTTCTTGGAATCCGTTTGGCATGATGTGTGGCCTAGAAACTGCAAGTGCAGAGAGCTGAACTGAAGGATCACTACGGCAAAAGTTGGAATCCTCAGGTAGCTCTGATGTGGCAGAGGGATTACCGCTGTCATCAATACGTGCATTTCATCCCCGCTAACAGCTTGACCCCTGCCCTGACTGCTCCAGCAGATCCATGGAAGAATTAGGAAACAGCAGCAAATGGGGAGAACGATCAACACAGGGGTCTGTGGGCATCAATCAGACAAGCCCTGCCTCAGGGCGCTGGCTGGAGATGTGAGACCGCAGCGGGGGTGGCTTAAAAACGTGTTGCCTTCTGATGAGACGTTAGACCGAGCCCACGCAGGATTCCATCGGAAAGGGCTTCACCATGGCAGAGAATTTAATCCCGACAACATCACTGGGATTTCTGTTCGTAACCTTCAGGCTTGGTAAGCACTCAGAGAGATTACATCAACATGAGTCGACTTCAACAAGATTTCCTGAGACAATCTGCAACACAGCGCAAAAAAGCCACTTTCCCTTCAACTAGTTACTCCCGGCTGCAGTTCAAATATTATCGATCGGAGCATGTTTTATCCACAAGGAAAAGTAAGGACTAAAACTGTCTTATTTCCTTTCTTTGAACTGGGAAGATTCATTAGAAGATCTCTGTGTTCATCTTGAAGGAATCTGAGGATTGATCGGCTGCTTCTGCTGCCTGGAGCACTGGGCTTTTACCAAAGTCCCTGTAGTCCCACAATCACCCCCTACAACATAACTACATCTGATAGCCCATCAGATAAGGTGCACTCCCATATCCATTATGTAAGCACAGGGCCCCTGGCTATCAGGAAAGATCACATGATTCCATGTATCTTTCTTAGGGAGATCTCAAGTCCGATAAAGCTGAAAAAAAGCAGAGATACATCAAGCGTGGCTCCTCATGCTGTGGTAAAATAAAGGGTTATTATAGGTTTTCTTTATCAATTCTTTGGTTCAAACCCTTTCTGGGTTTATCAACTGTGCTAATGAAGTGTGAACAATGGCAGATGGCCACTCATTTCATGTTGTACTCCACTAGGAAAGATGCTGTGGGGTGTACTTTGCAAGTACCTGTCTGACCTTTATTTCAAGTTCATGTTCTACATTTCTTTGAAAATTCAAATGCCGTTTCCTTGCAATCATTGTATTTCTAATTCACCTTTATTAGTCATCTTTATCATCTTTTTACTTTCAGCGGTATTGGAATTCAGTATGAAAAGAATCATTGAGAAGGGGGTAAAGAAGTTAGCAGTAGAAGAAGGGAAGAAGAGAGGCATTTTCTTTTTCCTAGGACACACAACACTACAGGAGTGGGTGGTCTAACTACCCATCTCACCCTTCCTCTATTCAATGTCTCAGCAGGAATGTCTTTCAGCACTAAGTCGTACTCTCAGACAGTCACAACTCTACTAACCCTGCCAGCCTGCCAACATCTCAGCCATCTGCAAGCAAGATCTGAACCATTCTGGTCGATCACTCCCCAGAACTCTGCGCTGACCTTACTTTGTACTTCCATTCCTGCCCAGTACCTCTGTCACAACCAAGGGAAGCATACCCTTACCTGGGCTTACCATCCAATCCCTTTGGAGCCTCCCAAACGTACCATTAGTAATACTGGGCTCCTTCTGGGTGCAGGCCAATCCCTACAACCCCTCTCACTTAATACCCAACATTCATCATGGGGTCTCAAGGCCCTTCTCCACTGTGGCAATCAACATCAACATCTCCATGCTAAACTACACACATAAATCATGGAGATCCCTACTAGCAATCCCATGCCACCATTGCAAGCTCAGGCCGACAATTTCCTCCATTAGTCTAGCAACTTTATTCATCTGTCATCCGAGTTTCTCGTGTAGACAACTTATGACAGAGACTGTGCTTTCTTCATAGGAACAACACACAGTATTCAAAAACAATGACAAATCTTCGCATCGAAAAATAAATGTTTTAAAGCAGTCAGGGGACAGCCCAAAAGACTTACTCATTTATGCGTCTAACCATTATTTTTCCTGAACTAGACTGTCCAAAATGATTCCACTAGTGAGCTGTCTTACATTGCACACTATAGAGTTTTATCATGTCTCAACTAGACACAACACAATTCTGCAAGTCCCACAGGAAATCACTTTTAAAGATGAATCCATTCTGTACTTTACTGCCCTTGGCATTGGGCCTTGCCCTCACGGAGATTTTCTAAACCTAATCACTGGCTTCAGTTTTTATGGCAGGTGGTTGAAGTGGATTTTGCTGAGCGAATCCAAGATCTGGTTGGGGCAGCAGGCAGGGGAAGGAGAAGACAAATGATGGCCATTCTTCACCAATTCCCAGAAGAAATCAGGAGAGTTTGTACAGGGAGAACCGAGGAGGAGTAAAACTAATAGTGGGATATTGCTTCCCATGATTCAGCTTCCTCAAGGACCTAGTTAGTGTAAAATGTATTGATACAGGAAATAGTACTTCATTTCTCTTCAGGTTCCCAGAGGGAGAATCCAGGCTCTTCACAGAAGTTAGCACCGTGCCGAAGGGATACGTACGTGAAACGCCTTCCAATCGTCCAAACAATGTACAAGGTTTGGTGTAATCTGCAAGGGGGAAAAGTTTTACAAAACTTCTTGAGAACTTTCAGATCTTGTTGACATACAGTGCCAGAAAATGGAGTAAGGGTATGAGAAAATGTGACACCTGTGCTGAGTGAAGATGAGGAAAGTAATTTCTCAATAAATAATTGGTCAATGATATATCCCAGGGTTGAAACAAGGACATGTCAACAGCGTGCGTCCAAGTATGTCGACTTGAAATCTCATGACACTAGAGTTCAATTGAAAGCCATGCAGCCCAACATCACACAAGAATGTAACAGCATTACTCGACCAGTAAACGCTGCATTCCCCAAGACACCCGATTTTCAATATCCCATGCCAGGTTCTGTTTGCACTTGAACAGGTACCTGAAGCTCATTGCTCTGACTGAAACAGATCACCTCCCTATGCACTTGCCTGATCAACTTAGCTTACCACCTTGGGGGAGGGGGGCATAGAGAATGAGAACCACTCAAGTAGTAATTCCCCAAAGAAATCACTAACATTGCAGCATGCCGATAACCAGTTACCTCCACAACCTTAAGGGAGGCTTAAAACGGATGGAAGCAGTTTACTCTCATTATTTCATAAAGTTGCGCTAAACAGTATTAGTTGCCTGGGGGAAACCAATACAGTCATGCCTTCCAAGGCAACAGAAAAGATGAATTGCAGTCATTTTTCACTGGATTCCCCAAAGAAATCACAGGGCCAGATTTTCCCATTTGGGAGGTATTGCTCCCTGCAAGCTCAACAGAAAGAGTTTGGCACAAATTACTCTGAAAATGGTATGTGGCAGCTCTTGAAATAGTTGGCAAAAGTTGACAGATGTACAGAATTGGATGATAACTCACCTTGCCTGACCTCACCATTCTGTCTAGACACTAAGATCCCCATTACATTATGCTTTATCCCTCGATAAGCCTGTAGCATACTTTATTGGACAAAACAGCTAGTCTGGATCTCCTTGGAGACAAGAAAATCTTTAAGATCAAGATATAGTGCAGATTTGGATGGCTGCTTTCTACTTCTCATCAGTTCTTCCAGGCACAACTTGAAATCCTTTCAGGAGTGCCTCAATCCTCTCATTTGCCTCTGACAGTCCCCCGTTAATTTGGTAACTGGCTGTCATTTGTCATAACTCCCTGGTGAAACTTTAAGTATTAGAGATCTTTGCCGACAATTCCACAAGTCACCAATGTTACTTGATAGTCCAGGGACTATGAAATCTCCCCATAGTTAACCCAATAGGGCTGTTCGAAGCCTGTTACCATCTTATTTCACCACGTAACTGCTACCCTACCTTTCTGTTTGTCTCATATGTCAGCTTCTCTTGGTGGTGATTAGACAAATCAGGCTGCAAGAAAGTCAAAGAATAGTTTCCTTTAAGAGTGGAGATGAGTCCTCTAGGCAATCTCAACCTTCCTAAGTCATTAAGGAACACCTCCAGGCCTTACATTGTATCCAGATTGATCACGACAGAGACTACATGAGCTTGGGAGGACTTTACTGATGAGCCTGTATCAGAACACAAGTGATCTGTCATGCTGTACTTGTCACACAATACTTTACAAGTGTATCCTATCTATCTACCAAACTTTGGCAATGTTTAAACTTCCTATCAGTACGACTTCATCTGAAGATCTCAAACGAGAATCCTGATGAAAACAGACTGTCATGCCAGTGCTTGACATAAACTGGTAAAGCGAGATTACATCACTGTATGGGAAGATGAATATCATGCATTTAGCGTACTGGTAAGCTATCTATGTGTAACCTATTAGAATAAGTTAACTCATCAGATTCTGACATCAACAACTTAGAGTAGACATCTGTAAATGGTAGCAAAAGTTTTGGTTATGTAATGAGGTAGACAATTAGATGTCAACTGACCCTTATAACAAAGAACAGACTAAAAAAAGGTCACACACCAGGGTCCTTGGCCTTCGCCTTGCCAATACCTACACAAATAACTTCTGCATCATCACAACCCATCCAGAGGTTCTTGAACTATTGAAGTTGTTGTGGAAACTGCACACACAATACCTACATTTTTCATGGAGGTAACAAGAGTTTATGACAGTAAAGTTAGATTCCAGGGAAATCTTACCACTGCCCTTGAGAGTCCAGAGACATAATCGTGCAGAATAGAGAACTAAGCCTCTACCACTTAGTCGAGGACATCCCGGGAGGTGTGGCCATTTATTGTTCCCGCTTTTGTCGATACAGACACTTACGATAGCTGTGGTGTTCCAGATCAGACTCCCAAACTTCGCCGATCCATCAACCCTAGCCCGAGGGAAGAGCAGATACCATCGTGGGGAGACTGATGACCAGGAACATCTCTGCTATTTATCTACCGCAAAACCACCCTCCATCCATCACTCTGTCCCTCCCAGGCAAACCAGATTTAAAGAGTTGAAGCTCTTATTGCTCTGGCCTCATCTATGGAATACTCCGGTGTCTTACCTTTATCAATCAAAGCTTTCCCTCCAAGAAAAGTTGCATTTGAAAGTCAACCTAACAATCACACTAAAAACACATATTGGCTTATATGGATTTACCACCACTATCTCTTTAAATGTCCTGCATCCGTCACTTTGACAGGTTTATCCTCATCACTGCAGTAAATCAGAACACAACTGTAAGTTTGAATTGATAAGAGAATGATATGGAAGTCAGCAACAGTGTTGTTTTGAAGATCATAGCTGTCTGGCCAAATGACGCTGAGACAAAATGCTCAAACTCAACATCAAGTTCAGCTTCCAAATGTGTACATATGAATATTCAAATATTCCGATCATCAAAATATTGTCCCAAAATATTCATCAAAGAGCCAATCTGTAACTAGTTCTTCTTTTAGCCCTTCTTGAATTGGCTATGTTTGATATTGTCAGCCTGTTGACATTCCCAGGTACTGCAGGAAGACCCTCATTTTCCATTTGGCCCATGTTTTGCCACGTTCCCCCCATGGCCATGGTAATCCCCAGTAGGATCACCATCCAGATTACTTCTCCAGGCAAGAGCCCTCTAACCCCAGTAGCAATCAAGTCTTATCTTAGGGTTACAGTACTGAGCAGTCAGATAATGGACACAGATTACAAACCATCAGATTTCACACCTCCTACCACTGCACAACCACCGCAGAATTACTCACTTTTACCAGGATCAGTTCTGGGCTGATTTCCAAGGCAACGGAGTGTTTCAGGCGAACGTTAACAGCTTCCAGATCATAATCAGGTGTAACTTTCTTGGACGGTCCACCCAAACGGAGAGAGGTTGTGCCACTTGTCTATTTTTACACTGCCATTGGCTTTGAATGGGTAGTTGGGCTGAGCCTTCCTTATCTTTTATCAACAATCTTGATTGATACACTTCCGCTTGCATAATAAGTGTGCTTGCCAATAAGGGAAAAATTGGAAAAATGTGAGATAATAGTGATCCGGTGAGATAATAGTGATCCATACATACACTGTGAATTCCCAAGTGGGGTGGGCAGAGAAGATCACCTGCGTTGGAAACTTACACCTTCATGATTTTGTTTCTAAGATACTGTGTAAGCCGCAGATAATTTGTGAGATGAGGAAAAGTGATTATACACACTCCAACACAAAAATGTGCGTGTAAGATTAGACTGTACAATATCCCTTCACTGCAATATGATTGCGGAAAATTGAGGTGACCTCCAAAATTCTCTTCACTGTGAGCCTGGCCCAAGTTTCACATTAAGCAGTGGATTATTAGGAACACGGCTTCTACTTTATTGACATTAAGTGAGCTCTGGGGTCTTACTGGCCTTTCCAGACTCAGCTGGGACCTGGCCTCTTCTCCTTGGCTAAACAGGATTTGCTGAAAAGAAATGAAAGTGCAGAGATGATTGGAAAAGATTAGGGAGAGCTGCCAAGAGTATTCTCTGGAGGCCATTGCATACAAGCTTCATACAGATTAAGGCCACAGGCAATAGCCCAGCACTGGGAAAGTTTCATTACCAAAGTGACCCATCTATACAGACAGTATATCATATGTGCCGGATATTATTCTGCACAAAATAGACAAAACAGAAAATTCAGGGAAATCATGCAGAAAAAATTACTACTAACAGCTAATATCAAACTTGACATCTAAATGATATCACACAAGCTTTAGGATGCATGGCAATGACTGGCACCTTTCCTGGTGGCTAGTATTATATTCTCAGGAACTGCCTAAATCACACAAAAAGCTTGATAAATGTTTTCAACAACACCAGCTTTTATCAATTCTTTCCTAACTAGCCTAGCTTCTTTACAAAAGACCTGATCATCAGTCAGTAACACACCTTTCCTAATAAGAGTTATTTACTAAATCCTCATTTCAAAAGACAGGAAATGCATGCCCATCTTATCTAGAATAATAAATCCTATCTTACAGTGAGCCATCCTAGCTTAGATGCCCTTAAGCTGACGGATGGATCTTATCAGTTCTCCATCCTCCTCCCTCCTGCCTCTCAGGGCTCCAGGTAATCCTCCCAGCTCATCCCCTATCACTGCCCATCTTTAATTACTCGGCCACGGTTATTGGACTTTTTCTTTCCCATGCGGATTGAAATATGTAGAACAACAGAACAGAACTAGTCCTTACTATGCATGTATTGTTAGCTTTTACTTTGAGGTGTATCAGACTCAATTTTCATGAATAAAATTATGATAGCCACCTTTAGAATACATTGTATGTTGTTGTGCAATTAATATTGAAATTAAATATAAATCAAATCAAAATCAAAACTAAATCAAATCTAAATCAAAACTAAACATCAGATGGATTTTGCTTTTACTATAAATGATTCACACAGCTGAGATTTCTGAGAAATCAAATGCAGTAACAATTTACAGCTACTTGTTCTTTAAGCACTGGAATTACAACATTCACTATCCATATCTACACTCTTCAAGGACAGTTTGGAAGTTGAACTACTTAATGTACTTCAGACAGTTAAAAAAGAACGCCCCAATACACAGAGGTAATCGCCACTTCTCTCTTGGTTACTCTCCCTGGAACGAGTTTGGTTAAAGCGTTTTTATTTCCTATCTTTCTGACCAAACCATTATACCATTTCTCATCTTGCTCCCAGTTGGGGGCCTGACTGTTTTATTTGTAGCTCCCCAGCACAGAAGTTATCATTATTAGAAGTCTGCTCTTTTCTCCATAGGGGCAGCAATACTCAATTCCTATTTCCTTTATTTAATCTTTTGACATTTGCAGGCGGTTACAGTTGGGATTTTCTTCCCGACAGACAATCATGAAAGCTTGCGTGGTGACCTTTTGGCCTAAATATTCTGCTTTTACGATGTTACCTGGTGCGTTTGCGGAAAAAAGCTTTCAGTTGTACCTTTTATGCACAAAAGTAATCATCCTTGTACTTTATACTGTGTCTCTACGGAGGCCTATCTGCGTTTTCCTACCTATTTTACTATAGGCGCTAAGTCCTGCTGGGATATAAAATTGTCCCATTGTTAATAATGTTGTGCAAAAGGACTGATCCTCAAACCCTCACCAGAACTGAAGTAATCATCACCATCTTGCCAACTGTTGCCACGATTATAAGGCGTATCAGTCAAAAACAGGTTATTCAAGGATTTTCAACTGAAACTTTCCTAAAGAACAGTTTAAGGCATAATGAAATCAATGAAGCATCTAAGATCTGTGTGCCCAGTTTAAACCTATGTTATGGCAGTATTTACATGGACTTTCAACATTTCTGGTTGGGGACCAAGGCTTCTTTTGACTTTTTTTTCTGGAAGGTAACTGTCCAAGGTGCTAAAATTTGGGCTGTTATTTTGCATGCTCAAGATACCTTCTTTAGGTCTTGGACACCTATAATAACACTTGAATAACAAACATGTTTATGACTACATGTTATGCTGATGTGTTTCTTCACCCAAAACAGCCTTCTAGCTACTTTGTCGTGGACCTGTTTGCATTTATAAGTATAACCTTGTCAACGTAATATTACTGGTGGACAGCCACTCCTCAGAGTAAGGCAAGTCTAATGTTAACACTGACCTCAACTTCACCTCATTTCCAATTACTACTACTATCAAAACCTTCATAAAGATAGCTCTCACAGCATAATATACTACCTCCCACACAAGATATTCTTGCATTAAATATTGCCGATGATGAATCTATTCAAATAAAACGACCTTATCTAAGAACTCACTAGAACATGCAGAGCTGTCCCATAAATATTCTGAAATGTCAGAATCTGTTGCAGGCGTTCCCTGTCACAACTTCTCAGCTGATCTAATCAGAACCTGTGACCTGAAGCAGTCACCAGTGCCTGGCTGATGTCATCTCATCTGCTGACATCTTGACATTGGGATCAGTGGGACACTTACAAAAAAGAATTACCGGACGAAGATTACATCCTGGGTCCCACTGAGGGCACTAAATGTAATACAATCAAGGCGATATAATCATACACATCCCAACAACACCATTAACAAATGCAGTTACTTTTCAATGAGTGAACTTTTACGTCTTCAGCAGACATGGCAACAGTTCTGCAATGCTGAGATTAATGCAAGGAAAGACATTGATTGGTCTAGACAAAGCCAGCAAATTCAGATGATAAAAAGAGTAAAAAATCTAGCAAATATTAATCATTTCAGACACTTATTTATCTATATGGCCTGTAAAATCGCCATACGGCGTAACACGCCATCCCTTTGAAGGTAAACAACCTTATCCCCAGAAGGGCAGAAGGCACCAATGCACATGTACCATCAATCAACCTCAAGTTCAACAATGACCCAGGAAGATAACTGACCGTGAATATCCTTGACACTATCTCACTCTCACAATTTAATGTTAAACCCCGTAAAGTATTTTCCTACATCTCACAATTTCAATCATCAATCTTCTACCAAATACACCAAATTTAACAACCTGTTTTGCAGTAAAAAAAAACTTACCACTTTGCACTTAATGCCTCTTCCAATCCATGCTAACCTCTCCGAGTGAGACAACTGCTTTACGGCCTGCCATCAGGTCCTTAGCACTGATCAAATCAGCAGTACAGAGGCACAGGAGAGCAGTTCACTTTTATCTGCCCTGACGCCTCAGCACTAAGAGTTGACATATGGGAGCAATTGACAATGATAAGGTATCCCACACAGTGACTTTGTGACTCTTTTAATACTTCGTAAACTCTCTTGGGCACCAGAGGCCTGCTACGCCCACCTGCCAGAGCCTTCTTGCTGATCTAATCAGCAGGCAAAAGCCCAGGACGACACAGGGCAGTGGTGTGTCTTTCATCACGCTAACTTTAGGGCACCTAGGTGGCCATGGCGCCTTTACGCCAAGTCCCAGAGTATCAGGTGCAGTCATCTGAATCAAAAGTCATCATCCACAGGTAGATTGTGATGTTCCAGGCCAACTCGGGGGACACATCCAATCAAGTACCCATCATCGTCTCCATTTGGAACAGAAACAAACTGTCTGTCTGGCACCGTGCTTGCTGATCTAGCAAGACATCACAGTTTGTGGCGATTTTAACGTTGAGGAGCCATATTGAATTGGTTGACATACATGTACATTGCTGCTTGTGGTTTTGTTTAAGTTTTATTTCTGAAAAATTTCTGAAAAATTTTGGATTGTGGACAGTTTCTTGGATAAGCTTCTCGTTAATTTTTCCATCCATGTTATACTTTTAAGTTATAGCCAACTGTTGTTCTTCTATCCTGAATATCTAGCAATATACCTTATCAAAATGTCATAAATTCCCTCCGTTCGCTACAAAGACATGCATCAAATCTACCATTCAGGGACCTCTCCACTGCCGCACCAATCCTCTATTTGTTCAAAAGTTTCATCTGCAGGAACTTTGAAGGGTCAAATCTCTCACCCTGGGAAGAGGCAGCCCCATGATCCCATCAGGACCAGGTTATCTCTGCAGTAGGGAAATGGGCCCCGGGGGGAATCACTTTCTTATCAGGTGGAACCCAGCTTTACATGTGTCAAAACCCTTCAGTACAGAGAGGTCTCAGCCTGTCCATCAGGACTACTGCAATATCCGGCTTTATCTCCACCTTTCAACTCCTCAAACCATCTTCTAGTGACCTTTGCCCGTGGATAATAAAGTGAGACCAGGATTTAGAGGGAGGGGATTTGGATATGTTTGCAATTTCGTAGCAAAGTCATCACCCATGGAGATAGAGAACGTCTCATCTTCTCTCCCTCCCCAATCTCGTTATTCGCATCAGTGGCTCGCTTTCACAAATAGTTCACTTTCGTCCACAAATACATTTTTATCCTTCTACATCTTTCTCATGGACAATTCTCAAATGATGCAACACATGAATATAAGAACATTGAGAATATGATATATTCTTAACCAAAATGTAGATTTGTAGAGCCAGGAGTCATCATGATTAATAAAAAAATATTTTGTAGCTATTTCTAATGGTAACAATACTTAAAAGACACAATACTTAAAGACAATGTTCTCCTTGTCCTTCTGGTATGTCTTCCACTTTGTTCAAGTTGTACGTCAAACGCAGAGGACCCTGACCTTCCACTCACCCCTGCACAACTGCATCGCACCTGCCCTCCAGCAATCCACACATTTACCACACTGCGCTTCTACATTATCTTTTATTACCCACTGGGTCCAACATCTCATCTACCTATCATGGCAAAATGAGCATCTTGAGCCACTGTTCACTGTCCTTTGCCCCGCGTTTGATGGATCCGCCAAAATCTCATTTTCGATATTTCAGCTGTGGTGAAATTTTGATAACATTCAATGGTCTACAAAGATTATGAGGAATATGGGGGATTCCCTCAGTGTGCGTTAATGTGCGCCTGAAGTAATAACTTCTTCTGTAAACTTGATGTTACAAAAAAAGTGCTGTCTACTTTATGGCGCAGTTACTGCATTGATAAATCATCGGATCTGCCTTCTCGGGTCAGTTGGAACACTTTAAATCTGCAATGGTTTGCACACGAAATAGACCGTTGCAATTACACAGCTAAGTCTACAGCCCAGCTACAGCCCATCACATTCTCGGTCTAAAAAACGACTTACCTTTAATATCTTAAGTTTCATATGATGCCAGTTTTGCGACAGTTTGCTTTCACCTGGTACATTGTAAATGTTATACCGTGATGAACTGACTAAAGGCCAAAGCAGAAAAATTTAATTTTTGAATTGAAGATAATGACAAATCTAATGCATGACCACTTACCTTTGACGCCTTGTACGGTCCCAATACAACAACACTACAGTATGACACTGTGGTCACCTCTCCTTGTATCACCAGATCACTATAAATGTTCTCTACCCACCCAGCCTACTGCAGATTTACAGCCCTGTCCAGCCCAACTGAGCCAGCCTGGCCCTTCCCAAGTCTTTTCATTTCCTTATCTAAGCTGTTGATGTGCACAGCCTTGGGAATCCAAAGAGAATGTCAAAATGTCAGCTCTCTTATCAGATGCTGGGAGCCGCAGACAGATGATAAATGCCCTTCAGGTGTAAGGTCACCCATCTGGTCAAAAACTACACTCAGCCTGCCTTATCTACTTCTCTGGCTCACAGGACCCATAATGCATATCAAAAATTGTATTTTCTTCTTATCAATGGAGACCTGTCCACCTAACCCAGGGGGTTTAGGGTGATTTAGACTGATCAGAAGTTGGGTGATATGTCAGAATACAGGGAACACAATGGCTGATGCTCGCCAGGCTGGTACCAAGGGCTGAAAACCCCTTCTTTTCATAGAAACTACATAAAAAGGACTATCTAGTTTTGACTTATGATGTAATATAAATAGACCACCGGCAAATACACTGCAATGTGCTACTAAACCTTATGTGGAGGAGCACATCACAAGAATTGGGCATACCGCAACTATTGACCTGAACGCCTACCTGTTTGGTGAACTTTTGGCGGTGAGATGATACACATTGGGGTGTGCAATCGCATTTTATCCAGGGATAACTTTGAAGTACAGGAATATTACAGAGGGATTCATATCTAGCTACAGTCGGCCTGAAAATCACAGGGCTTTGGATGAAAAAAGGTCAGCCGATCCCAAAGGAGCCCAGAGAAAATTACATATTTCATGTTCATGAGGTGTGACCTATCCTTTATTTCACAGTATTTCAATCTAGAGCATCATTTGTCAACATGTTTTGTTGCCATGGTACAGATATGGATTAGGGGGTAGATTTTCTTCAATGCTTAGTAAGAAATGAATAAGACCTGAGCATCTGTGAAATATTCAGCACAAATTTCTGTCCGAAACCGCCCCCCCCCCCCCCCCCCCAACCCTTGTCTTATGCTGCCCTCTGCATATAAACCTACCGACAAACCTCACGGTGAGTGATACTGTGCATTATCCCTTTATTTCCTGCTCTACATCAAGGACACTTATCACTGGCTGATTCCAAGTCTTCTCATTCCCCCAAACCTTTGTGTTCACCATAAATGACTCGGTACATGATTTGTCCAGCTCAGGTGGAATCCCTTCATCCATCAAAGATTCAGATTCATTCCTAAATGTGCCTGATGACATCAGGCCTGCAGTCATTTCCACTGGCCTCAAATCAAGTTCTTACTGCCGACATGAAATTACTGTTGGAAAATCCCTCTTCACTTCTTGACTCCATTACTCTGGAGCTCAAACTATCTTTTCTGACATCAGCACTGCCATTATGGGCAAGCTTTGCAAAGCTGGGTTCTTAAAGACGCCACGAAATGATTCCCCTTCCAATCCCTTTACCATTTTCAAAGCCGTTCGTCGGCGTCCGCTCATCCCCCGAAGCACTTTCCATGGAGATTTACATCGTCTCTGTGGATCACCCAAAAGCCTTGTTCACATAAAATCACCCCTTGCAGGTATGAGCGCCGATCATCAGCTTTATCAGTCCAGGAAAACAACTACAGGCCGAATCCTTTCCTCTTGAAATCAGCTCTACAAGCTGTGAAATTGTGATCTTACCTCTTAGGGATCCCATGAAATGAGTCCAGGCCCAAATCCTCCCTAAGACTCTCCAACTCCTGGCAACCTCATTTCATCCCTGCTTGCACTTTATTTGGTGATTTGGTGTGTCGCCACAGATTACGGTAAAACCCCCGGAGAATGATGGCATTGTGTCTGCCTCTCCCTTCTACCATGCCAGATCAAAGCTAACCTGTAAGACCTGATGATGTCAAGGAGTCCTCCCAAATCCCCGACTCTAACATTGGGATGTCACACAGGAGAGCAGCTATGAAGGAAAGATTACACTAAGCAGGGCCTTTCTGTTCTCCCTCCTGGCAATGACCTTTGGCCCTTATGATGTCATAAAGATGTTTTCCTGAGGTTGTTGAAAGGCAGCTGAAACGGGCATGTACCAAAGACAACTTACAGATGTTCCTCTTAGAGACGTGACAAAAGGATGCTGGGAACAGAGGGGACGTAGGGATTTTTCACCAGAGAAGTTTTTGTTATTAGTGCAGAACGAAATGGAAATGTCCTTTTTCTGAATAGAATGAAAGGCACCTTCCCAGTTGTCTGTATACCCTAGATACAAAATGATAAATGGCTGTGCTGTGACAAACCCTTTGTCATATTCTCTGAGTACCTTCACCCAATCTTTATGAATATGGCAATGTTTCACTGCTCAAAAAAAGTTACGAACATTCCTGCTGAATGTGCAGTCTTTAACATTTTGGAAAGGGCACCTCTTCTGCTTATCGCATCATGAAGTCATTATGGATTAGCGACACCAATGGTTCCAAATTTTACAGTTTACAGGTCACAGAGTGGAGATTTCATGCCATTTGTGAAATCTTAACCTCAATCAACCTCCCTTTCCTGAGGGGGAGTCCAACAACTCACTGTAGCTAATTCATCCTTTTCCACCTGCCAGCCCTCAAATTAAGCGAGACATTAGGGATTTCACACCTAGCCTTCAGGACTTGCCCTCAATTGGCCTTTAGAGCTTTTCAATGTCATGCCTGGTCTCCTATGGTTTCTCAAGGGCAGAACTCAGACCTGGACACGGTTCTGAGAAAATGCTAGTTTCTACCGCTTCTCTGGGCGTATGATTGAAGTAAATCCAAATACCACATCAAACGCAGTGTTCACATAAATACATACACACTGATTACACACTGACATGTTTCACGACAGAAGTATGCATACAGTCATTTTTCTTCCCCCTATGAAATATGTAACAATAAATGACATTGCTTCATTCTGTATATGCATCTGAACTGCATACATGTATAAAGTTGAATAGCTAGACCTTGGAAACAGGATCATATTTTTTCTTGATATCCGCTTTGTCCATTGCAAGTAGTAAAACATCTATTTTAACTCATGCCTTACCTGCAGGGGGTCTAGATGGGCCTGTTTCCCTGTCTAATTTCCTACTTCCTATGGTGAAATGCGCTGATAAGAACAGTTGTTGCCTCCACATAAGAGGGAACTGCTCTAGGGATGAGACACATTGATTGGACCCACCATTGAACTCTGCCTGGCTATAATCCGCTCTGTGGTCATGTTGTGCCGCTGTAAAATCCACCGTGTCCTGCAGACCTCCCTCCTATCAGTCTGATTTAACAGCCAGCTTTAATGGGTTTAACAGGGTACTTTCATGGATCGCCCAGCAAGGGAACTACACCATTATGACCATGACCATGGCATCATCCTATTGCTCTATTCCATCTCCCCTCTCCTGATGCTCATGATATGGCGGCCGACCTTTACAGCTTTTGTCCTCCATCAAGCCTGCGATTTTCCAACTTCACGGTGTGCTAACCTAGAACTTCCTGCCTGTCTTTAAATGCCATGACCGCTTGATTACCACAGGTTGTTGCTGCAAAATTTTACTTGTTGAAAATTTGTGGCAAGGCTGCAGGAAAAGGGTGCCTTTCAATATTCCAGGGCTGTAAGTAATCCAATTTTAGCAGGGATCTCAGGAGGGTTTATGGAAGTCACAGTCACAGCAGCCTCCTAACCTTTGTCAACCATCCAAAACCCCCAATTTGCCACCATATTTGCCACATACCAAGTTCTCACCTGTGTGGCTCAGTGCAATGACCCCTGACCCCGCTAACCCTCTGGTGGTCAAGCTTGATGTCATTATTCTGTCCCCATGTCAATCAACCATAGTATAGGGAGAAACCATTGGGTACAGTGGGAAATCATTTTCGGCAGACTTATCAGTACACAAGTTAGATCGTTCTAACTGTATTCTGGTACGTAGTTGCAAATTAAGCACACAAAGAGATCCCACGGTTATGTCCATTTCAGCTTGGCCCTCTGCCAATGTCAAGACTAGTGTGGGAAGCCTAATTAGTCCTATTGGACTTGCACTCCATGATTAAGCCAACCGTGTTTCACTTGTCATTTTGTGCTTTACGTTTCATACTACATGTCTGAACTGTGTTTACATCTCCCATGATCATGATACACGTCTGACTGTCCTTTTCCTCCTTTTATTCTGCGCAGCTCTTGCCTGTTCTTACTGAGGACAATTATTCTACCTCCACTCTGTAATCTACCACCAATGTATCCTGTAATGATGCACCATGGGATGGAAAGTTTCCTACTATGAGTGACAGATGGGTCCCAACCCCCCACTGACCCATCCTTCCCTCCCTTCCCACAATCCATCAATTACTGCCAAAGGTATAAGGAACTGGACTGGCTGGTTTCACTCCAGAAATGTCCTGATAAGACAGGTGTATTAACCTACCTGATCCAACACACATTCCTCGTGCTGCTTAGCTGACACAGCTACAGCTTTCCCATGTCCTCTTTTCCATGTTCCAGTGCACTACCACAGACAAACATGTACATATGGAAGTCAGACTCTGACTGCATCTTAATTTCACCACCACGATCCCTAAAATCCCATGAAATCATGTCCTGTATTAGATTATAATGTGTTGTGACAGACCAAGACTGTTACCATGCTTCCCAAGTTTCCCACCAAGTCTACCCAACAATTATGCCTCCCCCTAGACCCAATACAAGGCAGAGCCAGTATCCCCTTTCCTTCAGATGTGACATATCCCCTGCACAGTAACCCATGTCCAACCTTCCCCTGTTTTACCAGCTGCTCCCTGTGAACATAACTCACAGGACTGGGGCATAGGGTCAATTCAAGAAACAAGTACAACATGTAAATATAGCTATTCACTACTTGTCCCCAACAGCCTGGGAATACAGAAGTAGTGTTAGATTGCAGAGACAAGCGTGTTGATCGTAAATCGTGAAGCTACATGTAGAATAGTTCTGCTGTAACTGAGAAGTGGTATGGATGGATAGTACATGTGTAGTCTACATGGAAAAAAAGAATATCACACATATCAAGAGCGAATTCAAGCTCACTGTTGTTTGACAGTAGAACAGGAAACAGAAATACAGAAACAACGGGCTGAACAGCAAAATAGTATCACAGTGTTCATTCTTTACAAAATTTAATAATTTGAATACAAATCTTGCTACCTTCACCCTATTTTTCACAATGTGCTAAGATCAATACATGAATGCTGACCAGCATTTACCTCCTTCAATTTATAGCAGCACATGTCAGTCAGCATTATTCACTGCTACCAGCTGAGCATGTGGCAAATCTATCACATATACATGGTTAACATTCTGGGCCTTCACCCTACAGCATGGTCAAGTGCCACACAAGTAAATCTAACCACCTCTTCACATGAAATGACCTGCTAGATGGTTCAGTTACCATGCCATACATTTACTTCGGTTGTGAAAATGCACTCTACCCTCTGGCAGTTCTTTTGCAAAGACACATATCTTTTGATACTACTGGCAAATAGAGAAAAAAAAAGGGTCAGAAGTTTGATTTCAGACCTTTTATAACAGCATGACTTCTTAAAGTGAAACCTGTCTGTCTGACATAACTGATATTAGTATAGACCACTTTAGCTTAAGAATTGTGGCTTACCATGCAGTATTTAGAACATGCTTGTCTTCCTGTGTGCTCGCTTAGTTACTTCACCCTACTGGAAGCAGCCATGTTTGACCCGAGTGACCTTTTCCCTCCACAAGTCATGGGGGTCACAAAGGCTACACCCCAGCTGCATGACATTTGTTCCCCTAAAGCTTACCAGATCATTGGGTTAATCCCCAACATTCAGACTTCACATGGGCAGAAGTAGATATCCTGTACTGAGGAATGTAAAACATGCTATGAACATGGGAACTAAGCTGCTGTGTTCATGCACCAAGCCTAGTCTTCAAATCGGCAGTATCACCACACCACCACAGGACGCTACGGGACGTGCCTCCGAATCTGTTGTTGTCATGTCTACGCTTAAATGTTGTCCCAATATGTCAGGAGGGGCGCTCAACATAATTCGGAGGCCTTTATATCCCCAGGAATGCCAAGGCTACTTTGACAGCTGTCTTCCCTCTCAATGTGTGCAGGCAGGCAGACATGCCCAAATATCCTCACATTCCCAGCTCCCAACCTGCTCCCCTGGGTAAACATCCATAGCAGGTCCCTTGGGAGTCATTGCAGGGAAGCAGGTGGATTTTCCACTCTATCTTTCTGCCTATTCAATCAACATAATGTAACAACAGTTTGTATTCCCAGTTCAACTGCTAAGGGACACAACAAAAATAGCAGTCAAATCTTTCTATACAAGTAACTACTAAAAGGCTTACCTGTTCTAGGTCACTTGAGACTGACTCTCCTCTCTACAACATAAGGTACAAATGCAAACTCGTGGTCACACTTTCTCTCTGTAAAGCTACACACCAGCAAGACATGTACTTCTGGTAGATATTCCCAATGTGACTGTATGGACGCAGACTAGCGCTTCTTCATTATCTACAGTTCAGAGCGACTGCTGACACATCCTGTAGTCAGAACAGTGCACAGTGCAGGTGGGAGCTGTCTGACTGACAAGCAGCCAGATACCATCTCCCCAAGACAAACACAGGCCCAATTAAGCCCTCAGTAGGGCAAACAGGCTAACACATTACCAGCTATTCAACATAGCTGATAACAGTGCTGTTCGGGCCTGATCAAAACCTTGCACTGGTTCACAGCACCTCCTGAATGTCAAGGTTTAACCGATTCCCAATGTACAACTTACAGTAAAACAGTAGCATACACAAAGGCCTTTTGAATCGTCACACATGTTCCTGTCATCTTAAGTGTCAAGTTGACATCCTAAAACCAACACTACAATTGTTAATAATACTCTTATCTGGGGCCACTCAAGTCTACAAAGTGCGATAGTCCACATCCATTAAACGAAACGGAAGTCACTGAAATGTACGTGAAAAGGTTCGTCGGTGGTTTCCGCTGATTGCTGGACAGTGCACGAGGGTCAGTAAACAGCTTTAGAGCTTGGGGTGTTTTGTGTTGGCACTGGGGCGAAGATATGTGTGATAAGACGTAAAGGAAGGACGCAGTGCAAACGTGGTATGTTAAACCTTCCTTTCTCTGCTCTGTTTGCGCTGAACCTACCACAGTGTACTTTTCCTTCAACCTTTTCAAGGTAAGACCCTGTTTGATGGCACAAGGCTTTCCAGCTCAGGGAATAAGCATTGGAGATAAGCTCAGTAAAAGGGCATCCTGAAAAATCACCTTTTCCACCAGACCGCATCATACTTATATTAACATTTTTCCATCCGTTACTATAGAAACACTAAAACACAGTTTATGAAACTTTTTTTTTCAAAGTACTGAAATAAGGAAACAAAATTCCACATAAGAAGCTAAGGGCTGTTTTAACCCAAAATACTGGATTGCCACAAAAAAAAGCTAGACCTTGATGTTTTTGTTGCTGTTATGTTTTCCTTTTATTTCTAGATTTTCTAGAACAAAGCTTAGAGATGCAACGCCATCATGATTGTCAAAAAGAATGGTTTCTTTATTTGCCTATGCTGAACCTGTCATCTGGTTGAGCCGTTCTATTTGCAGCCCCAGCCTTGGATGGATGGAGCTTTTTGAGTTAGTGTTAATTTTCCCTTCAAATCAAGAATAATTACGCAAAGAGATGGTTTCCATACATTCTCATGGCAGCCCGACGGCACTCGCATTTACCACACGTCCCGGAAATCAAGACAAAGGTGTTGCTTGATTGAAACGGGCAAGGAAATTGACAAATAAATTTGGCAATTTTCAATAATTTAGACAGATAACTGGGGCAAATGAGTTCTAACGTATTAAAGGCATCAGTTTCCGCCTGCGGGAATTGCGTAGATGAAAAACCTGGGAATCTGTGCCGCGTGTTCAATATAATTAATGAAGTATACACATTAATTCTCCCCCGTATGTGCCTCCATCCCGAAACAGCCGCAATAATAAGTGCGCCATTACCGCCAGCTAATGCGTTTTCCTGATAATAGGCAGGCAGATGAAAACCAGAAATAATAGATGATTTTTATTAAAGATTTATAAAATGGCATGCGTGTTCCCCGGGGAGCCCTATGGCAGGCTGCTGTGTAATGAGAGCAGCGTTTTGCTGTAATAGGTCTGTACACGGCGCCCAACAGGCAGCTTCCCACCCTGAGAAGATACCTTACATTGGGCGTGCCTCTCTCAGGACAGGATGGTAGAACTTGATATATCCCTCTGGGATCCCGCCTTTACCCTGAAGTGCACTGTGCTAAACTTATCCCCTCTATTTCATCTCGAGGACGATTACAGGATGATGAAATTTAAAGAAGGGCTTTAAGTTACAATTTCCAATACCAAGGTCAGGTCACATTTTACTTTTATTGCCCATTCAGCTTCTAATGAAACGATAGCTAGCGGAATAAGATTACTGGTAAAACCGCCTTTTGTAACACCAACACTTATAGGAAATTTGATTTTATCTCTGGCGATAAATCCTTTCATATATGAAGGCGCACAAGTTGAGAAACAGTTATTTCTGAGTGCAGTGGAACAGGAGTAATACAATGGGGCTTTCACTGCATGGTGGCACATATGGCTGTCGATTTTTCCTCTTAACTCAAACCATCCATAACACTTCCTAGATAAGATTTCCGAAAGTATTACCCCCTCGGGACTTGTCCTATCATGTGATCTCGCTGTCAGCAGAACACAAGTACCTATCACCACTTTTCGCCCCGCATTTTATCGCTCACTTGGAGTTAAACCAGATTATGTGGAAATATACGCCATTTGTAAGGATGGGGAGATAGATCCTGCAGATTTGGCACAGTCGCTGCGGGGCTATCGCGATGTTATGAGGGAGATAAAACAGAAATCACCAAATTTGTGCATAATTCAGGGATGGTGCCAGCAGGGGAGATATGCTAATCTGGTTATGGCTGAAACTGCATTATTACCTGATGCTACATGAATGGAATGTTGATAACACTTCAGTATACGCATAATGTCCGTCGTTTTTGGTTTGGTTAATATGACAGATAAAAGGAAAAATTGAACATTTTCAGTGTGAAAGATGTAAGATATCGTTGCATTTCTTAAGGTTTGATAGTGATACAGTGGAATAAGTTTGAAACTTTTACCAAGTATGTGTACAACAAAAAAGCAGGTTTCAAATTTATTGCTTCCAATTTTCAACTGGAGGGAAGTCACCGAAGATGGCTCCTGCAAAGACATGATATATATGGCCGATGCGGCAATCTTTAGCTGTCCTTAACTACGACAAAAGAAAAAGTAGTCACAAATTAATCATGGGTTTTTCCCCGAAGCACCCGACATCAATCAAGCTTTTTCATAGGCCAGAACTGAGCCTACTCTGTCTTGAAAGCCTACGTGATGAGATGATATCTGGGTCGTACTCGGCGCTAAATCCTCGACAATAGTAGTTCAGGGAATAAAATATCGCGGAGGATGATAGGGATGTCGCTGCCAATCCCCCCGCTTCCTGCCTCCCTGATTACTTTTCATCCACAGCTTCCTTCGGCACATCTGGGAATGCAAGATTAACCACCCGCTAAATAATTTACTACCGGGTTCGATCCCGGGTTCCCTCTGCGGTGCTAAATATGTGGAGATTATTAATATTTATGACAGAATGGCAGGATGCAACATATTTGCAGTATTAAAAGCGATAATTAATAGGATGGCTAAACCGTGGAAACTGATGAGGGGACGAAAAGAGCAGCTAAGACGCGGAACAAATCACGAAAACACACAATGGGGATTTTTCAAACTCCGATATAAGGAGGGACGGCACGTAGCGCACACAATTAATCAGAATTTACAGCAATTAATGAATAAGCTGCTTGGTTACACCGTGAAAGCGATAAGGTGCTGAGAGTGCACAGAGGAAGCATGCCGAGGCGCAGTCGACACCTGGGATCTGCACACAATATACTCCACAATGCATGGCTGACAATTACAGGACTGGAAAACTAAATAAATTGATTAGCTGCATGGTTTCACTTTGTGGAAGACTCTTGTTCCCACTTTATAAAGTGTACAAAAAAGTTAGGTAGTGAAGTAGACTAATACTTCTTATAATGACTGTCCATGGTGCTGAATAGCTTTCCAATGACAACAATGGGAACATCTTGGCTTGAAACAAGTCACAACTCATATTCAGCTACATATAAAAATATTGAGATGTTAATGTAATGAAATCTTGAATGTGTGACCATTAGAAAAATATGCAGCCTACTGGGGGGTGGGGGGGGGGGGGTGATGTAGATGGGGGGGGGGGTGGCTGATGTGGTCCGTAATCTGTGACTGTTTTGCCAGAAGAGAAAACAGTGCAGCATAACCTGCCTGAAACCCAACATACTACGTTTTACGGTGCTGAAATGCTTTCCAATGAAGGACCATCACATCTTGGGCATATGATCTATCATCTATCTGTGTCTATTTGACCAGAAGAAATCAAAAATGCATCTAAACTTACCTGAAAACCAACATACTACATTCCATGGTGCTGAAATGCTATCCAATAAAGAACTGTCACACATTTAGCCACAGCTAACATTGGCTTAAATAGGGAAAACAGAGGCACCCAGCAGCCTCAGCATTAAGGCTTTGGCTCCCTCTCTAAACATCCCGCAGTACTGATGAACACCCCCAGGCCCTAATATTGTCCGAGTCTGACTGGTATAAATGAGTGTCAAGATGGGGTTGCCCCCAATCCAACAGTACAATACCGATCCTTCCGCCATGCTGGGCCAATATCATTTTATACACATTTACATCTTTCTAAAATAACGGCATCCCGCCTGGCTGCTTTGACTTATTGTAACCTGTGCGTCTCTGAAAACCACTCAAAAAGCATGTTAGGAGAACTTGAGTACCTCCATACCTGTCTTTTGACTTTCAAACTCAACAACTCAAGTGGTCAGCCGTAAGGGTGTTCAAGCAAACTTCATTGTCTTTCTACACGTTTTCTTGAGTTTTGTTTGTTTCCCTGCACATTCTGTCAGAGCATGCAGTACTTAGTGGTAGAGTAAAGCAACTTTCCCCTGTTGTGATTGACAGAAACACGTCTCTACGACCCCGAGTGACGTTCTGCTGACCATCTATATCTGCGAGGACTACCTTTCCATCTGCATAGTTTTTTCTCCATAAGACAGATACAATTCTGACAACATCTCCTGCACTGCTGGTCCTAATGCTGAGAGGACTGACTAGCAAATGGCAGTGACCATGAAGTTTGACCCCAATCCACTGGCTTTTACTGATTACTTTTTCCCTGCTGATCCCACGAGAATTTGCTCCACTGAAGCCTCACAAAGACAGCATCTCCCTGGAGGTGATATTAGTCCCAGATATGCAGGACTGAATGGGCACCTTGGGCTGTAATGCTGGTCGTGAGTGGCAGGGGGGAAATGGGTGTCAGGCCGGATTTGACCCCAATCTGTACGGTACTGCCCCGTCTCAGCGCGTTGCCTGCGGCCTGGTGATGATGGATGGATGGGTGCACCACAGGGGCAGCAGTAGTTAACTCGGCAGCCAGGGATATAAAAGATTAAAGAGAAGGGATTTCCAGAGGGCACGCAGGGGTAAGTCATTTTGGACACCATCCCTGAGTGATCCGAAGCAAAGCCAACAATATTCAAATGAGTCAAGTCCAACTCTCATATCCATTGGACATTCAGTGAGATAGAAGTGGCTGGACAGTACGAAGGGACATGCCAGCAGAATTTCAGTGACCATTTTGTTTTGTACCAACAAAATGTATACTTCTTAATTGAATCTATTAGAACCAGATTTTTTGGCAACCTGACTGGTTCCGAGAGATTCATATCTTTTCAATGGACAGCTAGAGAAGGGGGAGTCGAAGAAATCTAAAAGAAAAAGGGTGTTCTGACACTATTCCAACATAACTGCCTGCAACTACTATTAACTCAATTTTCTAGCACAGTAAGATAAATGAAAACATACCATTGGGGGAGGATGAATCAGGATTAAAACCAGTTATGTCATGATACTGTTGCAAGTGGGCCAGCATTGGATGTCTTATTGAAGACTAGTATCAAAACATTGAACATCATACGCTGAACGTGCATGCAACTTTGCAACCCCCTAGTGTTGATATTTGCCAGTAATGAAGGTAAAAGTGAAGCAGATACTGCTCCAAATATCAATGATCAGACTAATCCTGTGCCCTTTATGAGATGAAATATTCAGAACATGTCTTTGATGGACAAATCCTAGATCATCAGAAACGAGGCAATCTCAGTAATAAATCTTTCACTTAAGATTACAAAATCATAAGATAACACAGATTAGTTTTGTTGCCTGACATTTTTCATCTGTCAGCATCACACAGCAGACAAAAAAAGTGGAAACCAGACCTCTTGTTACAAAGTAGAACGATGTATACAAACATTGGGCGACCTTCGAGACATGTACATGTGAACAACTCTGTTGTTGGTTTCATAGCAACTTCAAGAATGACAATTTACTGCAGATGTTGACAAAGCTTCAACTGAGACAGGCTTCAACTTTAGTAAGTCTTTTTAGACACTTGATGAATTTCATTCTACCCCAATGAATCAATAAACTGAATCCGACAAATTTTTGCACAACATAGATTTGCGAGTAAACGTGAAGCACAGAAAGAGTGAAAAATTTCAGATCAACGAGAAAGAGAAGAAGACATGCACAACTATCAGAAGTTCTGTTACTGTCTCGATAGGAGCTTCCCCCAGCTTGCCGATCGGTTCTGCCAGGAAAGGTGACCCTGGTGTAATTTCCACTGATGAAGAAACATGAGAGGATTGGATCGTAATCAAGCCGTGCATCCTCTGGTGCTGCCAAAACTCTGGTCTAAATTACAGCAGATTTGTGACCAAAGACAAGTGGAACTGAGACAAGCAGAAGTGGGAAGCAAGGATGACAGTGACAGATGACAGCAAGCAGAAAAATTACGGATAATATTTCAGGTAAACTAGGTAAGCATACCGGAAATTCAAAATAACCTTATTGCAACCAAACATAGTCGCTGAGGGAGCCGCAATTACATTGATCATAAGATGATGGATTTTTCAGGTGAAAATGAATTACTTGGGTTGAAGCTCGGTAGTGATTGTGACAAGCTAAGTTGCTGATGAAGAACTCATTGAAAAAGCAAGGTCAAATTTGCTTGACTTTATCTAGAACCATTCCCGTCTTCCAATCAATCAAAGCATAATAAGGAACTGTTGAGTATTGACTGTGTCTCTAAGCTGTACTTCTCTCCAAATTGCCAATATTGGTGACATTAAGATTCATATGGAAGAAAACACTCCAATATGGCTGCGATTGTTTCCGCTCCAATGTGATGAAGAGGTGTAAAATTGGAAGAGACACAGACGAATGCTGTTTGTTGGCAAATTTGCGATACGCTTCCCATAAACTCATTACAGCAAATGAGCGGAGATTAAGGAAAATTAGGGTGCAGTAATTTAAGGAGTCAGAAGGATTTAGGCATTAAGTAGGCTACAAAACAAGTTAAAGTCCTTATTACAACACATGACATGGGAAATTATGAGCTTTGGGAAATTATGAGCTTTAACACTCTTCCTGCCAAGAGCTCGTTCATGCATCAAACTCTGTCTTGAGAACAGTAGAAGTAGCAGCGTAAGGGTTAAACAGTAAATGCAGCATCAAGTATAAGTATAAAATTGGCAAGTTGGCAAAATCATACTATAAATAACAAGTATTTATATCTATATACAGTCAAACCTGTCTATAGCGGTCACTCAAGGGACTGGCCAAAACTGGCCGCTAAGGACAGGTGGCCGCTATGGAGAAAATGTTGATTAATTGACCACGAGTGACACATGTTTTCAGTACCCACTGAGATACATTCACCGTACAGTACACATGTAAACATTACATAGGTAAGGCACATTTTAGAAATACGATTGTTGTTCTTTTACTTCTATCATGGGCTTGAAAAAAGAATTATTGTATCTGCCAACTCCAAAATCCATGGTTTGCTCGAGCTTCATGTCTGAACAGACCAGCATCGCCATACTCAACTCTTGATCCTTCGCGACTGCTTCGCTGCCGGCACACGCGTCACCAACGAGTTTTAATCATATGAAACAAAGTTCTTCGCAGCAAAATGCCCCCTAGTTAGAACAAAATATATGTTGCTCAGTTGCCACTTACTGTTCGTTTTCGACCGTTTTCAAACATAAAATCGTGGCGACAATTTTCCTAATCTGTTGTTGTTTGCTTGTCATGATCGGCTTCTACCATTATGCTAATAGGGTAATGAGAGGAAGGTCGCTCTTTTGAGGGCTTTTTTCTTTTCAGAAAATTGCAACAGCCCAAATTCTATAAGATAGTAATGTTATCCATATTTAGTTTGAAGCTTTTGGTTCAGTAATTATCCTCAGTGATAGTTTGCAGCAAAATAGATTTAACATACTATACCTCCGCAACAGTGGTGTCTTCCGATGACCTTTATGCTGCTCAGCCATTTTGAAAATCGTGTTTGGGCACATTTTCCGATGAATTCCCGGGGAAAACGGAAAGAATTGGGTCGACATTGAAATAATTCGCCAACTTAGCGCATCAGATACATGTGCGGGTTGTATTTTCCAAAAACTACCGTAATCTTTGTCCAATCCAAATGCACAGAAATAGTCAAATATGCTACGATGTACAAACGCAAGCCATGTGAAGAAATACTTGACTTCGCGCGCGTCAAACCATGGATAATCTAACGAAGATAAAACATTCTTGTTTTCTTTATTATTATCCTGTCAAGTTGACTTCACATAAACTTGATAACTGCATTAAAAAATGAAGATTTTGAACCCGGCGTGCGGTGGCGATGCAGCTTCCACCGGCGCACATTGGCCGTTATCGGCAGTGTTACTGTACTCGCGGGACCGAAAATCGTCTGGCCGCGACCGCGTTGGACAGGTGGCCGCTATAGCCTAATTCTTAATGCTTATGTCAATGGGAAAAATCCAAGGGACCGACAAAAAGTGACCACTATGGGCAGGTGGCCGCTATGCAAAGGTGACCGCTAATACAGGTTTGACTGTATATCTATATCTGTCTTTATGAAAATGTCAACTAACATTTTAACAGTACATGTGTCTGTGCATATAACACTAAAATTGAGATTATGAATAATTTTCACAGTAGCGTAGGATCTAACTGCTGTTGGCAAAGTCTGATGAAAGTGAGCTTGTTATGTGAAATATGAAATATTTTCAAACACATAAGATACGGTGTTGATTTGAAAGATTGTATTGTATTCAGGTACAGAATTCTTAGCAATGATTTCAGACCTGTTTTCCAAAATATGTCTATTAAAATGGATGGATTACAGAAAATAATTATTCTGTGTTTCGACTTCAATTTAAACAACCTGTCCACAAAACAAGTGCAGGTCTACAGTAATCTTTAGTTGCCATGGAAATGCCAGTGACAATATCATGATTTATATTAACAAGATGGAGGGACTACAGTAAGATTATGGAAATGGCAAATCTATACATTACTGAATCAAGCCCAAGGCTTTGTAGAGAACATTGTGATAATTTAGATTTCCTTATCAGTGTTAGTATAAAAAATCTGCAAAGACATCACGCTACTAGCAACTGAAATTTGTCACAAAGTTGTTATCAAACATCTATGTCAAATATGATAAATTAACGCTAATACACTGAAAGATACAAGTAAGCTGTTGAATTATTTTGTAAGAAAATTGCTGCAAAACGTTTATGCAAAGAAGATAGAGTTCAATTTTCAATTTTTTTCTCAGTTTTGTCAATTCTGTAAAAAAATGATACCCATCTCCGTTTTCATCACTAAATGGACTTCTTCTTCCTGTGCTTTGAAAAATGAGACCACTGACATCTACCGCAAGAGAAGAGAAATCTAGGCAAACTCCAAGCTGGCTTTACGAAGATTCTACGCAGAGAAGACAGATTTAAGTCTTTACATTTTACCCTTTTCTTATCCCTGATTAAAGAGCAAAGGCATCACAGTGCCAGTCTTTAAGTGTGTAGGAGGATTTAGGCTCAGACACTAATGATGTCTAAGTAAACACTGTAAGAATAGACGACCAATGCCCTGGACTTTCTGTAAGGCAGAGAAGGCCTTGTGCTGACAGCTGGAGAAATGTCCAGGATTATTCTGAATCCTGTGTTACATTTTTCCTGTTTGCAGTTCTTAGGTATCTGCATGGGCATACGGGCAATGGATAAGGGGGGGGGGGGGGGGGGGGGGGGCAGAGAATCCATAAACCACACACAACCTGGGTAGGTTCTAACTAGATGGTAAATTTCTGTCATAATTAGACGTAGCCATTTTGCTTTTAAAAGATCATTTCCACACAGCCGGATATACTGGTGGCACAAAACATTAAACATTAAATGCTATGTCATTGATACATCAGGGCATGCATTCCTTTGCTAGTAATCTTCTTTCACACAAGTTCATAATGAAGTAACTACAGTGAAACACACTACTACATCACATGTACACATGCTTTCATGTTGGCAAATTGTACAGGATTTATACTGGAGGACGGAACCTTCGTCTTGCTTATATTGTGGACTCAAGTTTTAGACTGCAATTCTCTCTGGTACAACTTTCCTTCACAACCTCTTGTCTCCGACGTGGAGATCGCCATCCATCTTGACAGATTATGCAACATTTCCCCAAATCTCCAACTAAGCCTCGCTAGCTCTGCCTGTCTCTCACACCTCTCTGGCTAAACCCACTGTAGCCCCACTAGGATTTATTCTAAATTTGCGCCGCGTCAAAATTGCCGCCTTGATCCCATGAAATATGCACCTCTCATTGGTAATGCTGTCTAGGTTTTGATGATATGGCGAGCGAGAATGATTAAGCTGGTCGTGACTCTCCGCAATCTCCCTGAACATGAGAAGGGTAGAGTTAAACACATCCATCCTCTGGGGGGCTACAAGCTGCAGTTTACTCCTTGCCAACAACCCTGACAGGGGGAGCTTTTAAAAACAGTGCTCCAGTACATGAAGACTTTCTGTATCTACTATCTCTTTAGGAAGAGGCTGGTCTATGGCTACATGACCTAAAGTACATTTGTGAGAGCATACCTACTGTCTATAAAAATGATTCTTCATCAACAATATTCTCTGTGTTACAAGCATTGACATCTCTTTAGAGCAATTTGCAACACAATAGGAACATTGAAGCTGAATTAAAAACAAAACGTCAACCTACATGTATAGCATTAAAATGTACATCCTAAGTTTGATGACAACATAATATTCATACCTTAATTACAAAAAAAATTCAAGACTTAATCTCCCTGGATTATAGGCTTATCCATATTGTAATTTCAACAAAAGAAAAACAACTAATATACAGCAGCGGTAAATAAAAACATTGGCAGGTGCATCAGCAATTGTGCCTTCTCCCACTGAGACCTGGGTCATAAATATTCCTCCAAAAGAACATCACTACCAGCCTATATATGAAAAGAGAACAGCTTTCTGTGGCTAGGTGTTTATGTAAAGTAGACTCAGGGGACCAGGCAGGCAGCTTCTGTGCATGTTATTTACCAGCTAAATTACACTGGGGTCCCCCAGAGGACTGAATTTGATATCACGACATTTGTTCCCTATTCTGCCAAGGGAATTACAGCACATTAACCCTTAATTCCCTCCAAATTAATCTTTCAGCGAGGTCCCAGGGGAGGGGACCCTGGAGCAGACGAGCCCTCCTGGGGCTGAGTCAGGAGCACTCTCACTAATTGAGTGAAAGTGGGGGACAAATTTGTGTTTTAATTAGAAAGTGTTCTATTCTCAGTGGGTAATGGGAAGCATGTGAGAAGTCATGGTTGTGCTTTAACCTGTAGGAGATGATATCCTCAACAAGACGGAGACAAGTGGGAAGAACACCCCTGTTACAGTGATAACTTATGGGCTAGGCATAATTTCACAATGGCCAAGATGTATATGACACCTTCTGATGTATTTATGACAATGAATAAAAGGTACATATTTTCAAAAACGTAATATGTACTAATGTTGGAAACCAAAAAAATTGCTTTGTACATGTATATAAGCACCTGAAAATTGCTATGAATCAAACGCAGTAACAGGAAATTGCATGTAAATGTTATTTTGTTGTCTGATTGAAGGTGTGCCATTATTCTCCACCAGTCATGTAATCCAGTAATATCTTTATGTTTGATTCCATTAACAATTTTCACATTGTGCATCCCAGGAGAACGTGAAGCAATTTCACTCTGTTTTTATTTCTTCCCGCTGAATGTCACATAAAGTTTCAGCCTACTCCTATAAAAGCGACATGGGCAAATACAAGTTGATCGCTTGTTTTCAAGAACTGCTTGAGAAAGAAAACAACAACGAATTACGAAAAAGCACGATTAACTGCAATGGTCTTCCCTTCTGAAAAGGATGACTAACATGTAGACCTCATGCCAACAAAGACTGTTTTCAAACAGTAAAAATTGGTTTTTAAACCATCATTTAATCCAGCCCGTTGGAATTTCCTATAGCTTACACCTGTCAAAGGAAATAAGTCTGCAGAAATTACGTGAAGATCAGCCAATTGTCGTCTAGCACAATAGCCAACATGAGTAGTTGAGAGATTTTGCCAAAGAACTAATCACGCTGTGATAAAAAGGTAAAGCAGCCATCCTCTATCAGGATAAGTACAGGAAATTGAAGATGTCTGAGACCAAGAACAGGTCTGAGCAGATTACAAACCTGTTGTAAATCTACCTGTTATAAAATATGCAAGGAATTCAACAGAAAACGAATAAGTAGAGCATCTTTTGCTTAAAAAGGCCCAGAAAAATTCAAAGATGGTCCTGTTTATCTACAATGCATACTGGTCTGTGTACAACCATCAACAACAATCATCTTTAATCAACGCAGCATGTAACTGCTGAACATCGATCTCAGATTCCTTTACCTTGTAACATCCTAAGTGCTAATGGCATCTGAAGGGGTGAGCTCCTTTCGTCAGGCTTATCACGTATCAAGTCTACCCTGAAATTTCATCCGCATGAAAGGAAGCCAGTTCCTCACCAACCCTCTACCAGCTAACATCATCTGCAAGAAATTAATTAAATCGAAAATGGAATCAATTTGGGGCGGATTTGGTTGGTTGAAAGCTTGGGGATATGCTGTTTTATCGGCTTGAATATTGGGTAGCGCATAGATTGTCCCGTGTCAACCTCCCCTGCTAGGCCGGATAATACTGGACGAGATAGGGGTCAAGGGTCGTCTGCGGGGTGCGAATTGGTTGCTGATCCGGACAGGAAGGGTGCAGGCAGGCATTATGGGGGAACAGGGCCCGGTTAGTCACGGCTCCCGTACTGTTACAAATGCATTCAGGGGAACAATGGGAGCGCTCCACGGCAGATAATTGTGGCAAAAAACTTCCCTTCCTCCTGCTTCCCTTCCGCTCGGTCGGACATAAATTTACAGGAAGAACAAGCGCGGCGAGCACTTACCATTCACGCCAGACAGGAGAGCACGAAAGTGCAGCAGCACTCCGGACTGTAATATCTGCAGAAGTGTGCGGCCGAGGGGCTTCCAACAGCCTACAAGCAGCACACTCAAACATTGAAGGGGACGCAAAAGTATTGTGTAAAGAGCTTTTTTAAGATGTGTGTACAATGCAGCCTTCATTCATAACAACAGTGAAGTGGCCACTCCATCTGGCTTATGGGCAGCCATGGGTGACTGAACAAAAATTCACTCCAACACCACTCAGTTGCCACGGATGCCAATAAACCAAACACTACATTATGTGAACATTACGTCAACATATGCAGTTTTGTGGCAATATCTTCTGTTTGGGTGAGCGTAGTATGAGGTTTGTTGTGGTGAGAGCAAGTGTATGCAGGTTGAAAAAAGTACTCACCCGATCGTCCTCACTTTCACTGTCACACTGTAGAAACACAAGAGATGAATATTCATGAGCAGGGAATGCTGGGATGCATGGTAATGAGCAGAAAACATCCATGACATTGTAGACCACAAGGGTATGCATGGGCCATTCCAGATCAATTCATCATTCTCTATCATATAAATCTTTTTTTGAAACAGATATCTATTGCTGACACAACAAAATAAAAAAATCAACATTGATAATACACAATTGTGCAGCATCAAGACCACACACAGATAATCAACAAAACAGGAAAATTCATAAATCCTTGTTTTCTAAATGATACACACTGTGATGGCTGGGATACTTGGTAAACAAAGGGAAACAAACCAGAACCAAGCTGGTAAGAAACAGGCTTCTTTATTGCCAGGGCCTGCATCAATACTCGTTTGCCATTTCATAGACTATTTGGCAGCGAGAATTACTGTAATCGGGTTGGATGGATGCTGGTCGACTCACACTGCATTTCAATTATGCCGGCTAATGTGGGCCTATTTCCCATGTCAAACCAGATATCAGGCATTAGGGCAAAGTGAGACAGACAGAGTGGAAGGAACTGGACAGAAGGGAGAGGTAACAGCTGTTGGAAACTGAAATCATTTTTCCAGAGATGCTTTATAAATCTTTATGTAGGACTAATATCCTCCTTATGTAGGCCAAGCATAAAGAACAGCAATCATTCGTATAAAGTGCCTGTCATCCACAGGAGCTATGTAATATTTCAAGCACTATTTTTCACATATAGGTAATCAATATTTTTGTATCTTCGTTATCAATATGCTGAGAGGGCAGGCAAGATAAGATCAATGGATGTGATATATCATAATAATCAACATCAATTATCATACTAAATGAGCCAAATCCGCATTCATAGGAGGTAATTCAAAAGGGATGCCAGAGAACATTTAAATCTTGCCAGTAGTCGATACATTTTACATCAAGAAATCTTTCTTTGAAAATAGTATTCATTTTTTTTTCCAGAAATACAATGATCCATCTTTTTCTGTTACCAATTTTTTCTTGTACCATCCATTTTCCACAGTTTTCAGTAAGGTGGGTGGGATTGAACAAGGCCTGAAGCTGATAAGCTATGATAAATGTTTCTTCCCTTTCCAGCCAATGGTTGTGAATTTTCTTTCCTTTTTATGTTGCGAAAAGATAGGCTACTTGCCCTCAGGCAAAAGATGTGGGCAGATTAGGAGCAGATTTCAACATTACCTTATTTCATTACGATTCTCATTTACATTCCATACAGATAAATTTTTGACCAAGGAAACAGAATAAAACTCTGTTAATAGCTTTTCCTGGGTTAGAATCATTTATCTCAAAGTAGGACAGTCTGGACAGTAATTACTAAGAGACCAGTAGTAGAAACTGTTGTTAAGGAGCATCATCTTGCACAACTGTTAAAGATGCTCTTGTAATATCTGTGGTAATGCCTAAAGAACAATGTTCCAGTTTGCATAAAACTAAAAGCAATGTTTTGGAATCACTTCAGAGTGCGTGCTGTCTAAGGAGACGATAACATGGAGATCATTTATACACACATTTATCACCACTTTCTCCTTTATCTCTCCCCCTGATAAGAGTTTCCCCCCCACAGGCCTGATGACTGCCCTGGGTCCCCTCACTCCACACCTCAGTTTATCAGCAGGCAGAGATAAGCGGTAGCTCAGGGGTCTTAGCCCTGTGAAGCTATGATGAGAATTGGGTCAGAGACTTTTGGCAGATCAAAAGCTTTTCACTGAAATGTTGAGCAGATTGGGCCTATCTTACTGCAGGGTTTAAAGGGAGAGGCGTATCATTAATTCTAGTATTTCATTCATTTTGGCATGTCTAGCGAACGTAAAACCTTCTATGAGGTTTTCACTGCCAGTTTACTGCTCAGCACTCCTTTTATGCATTTCTCCTTGAAAGTACAGAGTAGAGACATTTGTCCATAAAGGCTTTCATTTATCAGGGGGAAAGTAGGTCAAGGAAAAATTATCATGAAAGGCAAATTATTCTTTCCCATTCCAAGCTCCTGGAAAGTACCAAAGCAATTTCACTTTGGGGAATCAGTCAACTAGTGTAACAGAGTTACGAACTTCAAATGTATACACAAGTCAAACATGGCATAAACAAATACTGACATATTTCTAAAAATCAAAAGGAATGAGTATTCTACCAGATAATGCTTATTTTAAGGTTAACCATATTAAACCTAGCCAAATGAAATACATGAAGCATAAGATAACCAGCCAAAGGCCTTCAAGGTTTGTGAGGGAAACCCTACACCCACTTAAACACTTGCTGTCTCAGGTTTTCAACAAGTTTAGTCTAAGGGTGTCACACCTGTCAGCCATCAGCCACTCTATGAGGATGGACGTCAGGACAAATAACTGACACCTGTCATTGTTTTGGTTACCTGAAACATCACCTGAGAAACTTGACCTTACAGGCATACAAGGGCCAAAGATATGTGATTCAATCCGTAACAGTAAAATGTTTTGTTAGATTTTATAGCATATAAAATATTTTGCATCAAGATTTGTAGCATGAGGCTATGAATGCTTCTCATATTCAACACAAGAACAGAATCAAAGTTGGGGCACTTGGTTCCTAACTGGTTTTCTTTCACTACCCCTCAGTCTCCCATTCAGCATTCCATAGCAAGTTCAATGATAGATGGTTCCACTGTCCTATCTGTTGGCGCTATAAATATCCAGTCCCCCCAACATAGATCAACATGCTCCTCACGCCCTCTCCACCTCGGGGAAGAAATCAGCGGGACACGCCGCTGACCCAAGGAGCCCCGAAACTCTCCGAACACAGCCGGAATTAGTTTGCGCTGATGGAATTGACCCAGGACAATGGCTAATGGCTCGTAGCTGTCAGGACCGTCCCATCACCGTGGCCGGTCCGCTACAAGGAACAGGAAGGGCTGAGGGATGTTCAATCTACATTACAAGATACGGGAAGTAATCGTGAGCGATGGGAGAGGAACAGGAAGATATCCGTCTCCTTATTATGAAGGAAGCTGGCTCCGTGCAACAATGACAGCTAATCGCTCAGCTGTCAGGAATCTTTGGATGCTACAAAAGATACCGATGGGAGCTAATAGAGGTTGGAACTGGAGATATTTGCTAAGACACCTCATGTCCTTTAAGAAATCTAATACTTTATACATAACTCGTCCTGTACATAACTTCTATATCATGAATAATGCACCTAGAGACATGTAGATAGATAGATAGATACATAGATAGATGGATACACCATTGCCAAAATATCCAGCAAGACAATCACATACTTTTTCCTTAGTGACAGCCGGATATAATGACTTGCCAGCTCCTCGCCATGCGCAATAGCCATTCCCAAGGAAATATGATGGTCAGGGTCTACACTTGCTATGTTCCCATGACAATTTCTCGCTTGGCGACTCCAGTAGGCATAATGGCACCAGGCAAAGGAACACAAAGCTAATGGCTGCCATCAAAGGCTAAAGGTCATCGCTATGGGAATCAGTTGGTGTCAGAGGGGCAGCAAATAAGGTGATAGATGGGGGAGGTCGAAGAGGGGTCATTCTTCCACCTGCTGACTGTGATGATAGGGCAAGAGTGCTATGGTAATTGGGCACCATTATCTTCAGAAATGTCAGGGTTGGGGCGAGCCTGGAGGGGACTTCTCCACAAGTATTTTGATCCCCTATAAGTCGATAACGCACCTTTCTCTCTGCAATACCAGATGAATAGATAAACTGCCAAGTTCAAAATTTATTTTGCACCAGGGGAGGAACTTCCATGACCAGCACAACCCAGAGTCGAGACAAAATCGCTAGACTTTTTTAAAGCTGGTACCCACAAACAAATCATACCGGTACTCTCTTCTCTATTATCAAACTAGACCTTTTAAGGATCTGATCACCAATTTCTCTTTCTCTCTCTCTCTGACTATAAGTGGAAGAAATGGCAGCCAATTTCCTTGTCTCAAGTGCATTGTCTTGTGAAGACTGCTTCTGACACTGTACGAAACTAACAAACTTGAACGGAAGTTTAGATGGAATGGCATCAGACACAAACGTTGCACACACACCAGCCACCAGTTCTGGCCTGCCAACAGTAATGTTCAAGTACATCAGGCTTCAAGGGTCATGGCAAAGGTCATGGACAACTCGAATCAGAGACTCCAAATAATCCATCACTGTCACAGTAATGGTCAGCGTGGTCAGCAGGTTCTGGTCATCATGAAGTTGTAGCACAATATTTTCTCTGACCTTCAATCTGTCAAGGTCACAAAGGGTTAAAGACAAGTACAAACTCTACTGTAAGCAATCTTGCAACGAATCAACCTGCAATCCTGCAGAAGATCTACTATTCTAGTATTAGTACTGGTCCAGTTTTAAAGCAGCGAAGGTAGTGAAGACATCAGTGAAAGAGGTTTGACTACTACCGGTATGATAAAGTTTACAAATTTAGGGTTAAAGTAGAATTGGCCTATTGTTCTATCATGTACATAGTAATGATAAGCCAATGTACCTAAAATTACTGGAAGTACTTCAATTGTCAACTCAAGCGTGTCACATACAGGCATTCAGGCATATATCATCTACTAACATAATTCCACCAGGGTACATAATTCTGCCAACCTGAAAAAATACCTCCAAACTGTGCATACCTGGGGGTGCTGCACTAGAGATCTCTCAAAACCACTGTGTTTCAAAGTGGCGGATTTATGTACTACCTTTCCTAAGTGAACAAAGACGCAATCCATGCCACGTCCCCTTGACAGCCATAGTGCCCTGTACAAGGAACCCTGGGAGTCTGCTGCCTGGTCACCCTGCCTGATTACCATGGACAGACATGCTGCTTAATGTCCCATCACGAGAAAGATGGCCCGCAGTCAAACCAATTATGGACTCTTCAATTTTTAACCAATCTCTATTGATTTCTACATCCTGGACTGAAAAAAGTACACATTACAGCAAGTCCAGTTTATTGGAGAAAAGGCGAGGCTGAGAGACTGAGCAACAGTGGGGATAAACAAGATCCGGCATCATGATTTATTAACAGCTTTGACTGGGGTTCCCCAGATTCAGGCATTAACGCCAATCCCCCTGTCAAACGCAATAACAGCGACGGCGGAAACGGCATGAAAGTTTTAGAGGTCATCACGAGCACGGATGTAGGAACTCACGAGAGGGATCCCACCGATAATAGGAGGCTTTGGAGACGGTAGAGGCCAGGCTTAGCCTGCACTGCTGCCATAGATGGGATGGGTTTTCTGATGTTTCGGACACAGCTTCCCACATGTGCGGCTGGCTGTTCCGACTTACACAGGTGATCCTCTTGATAATGGGGTGCTTTGGGACGAGCAGATACCTGGCTTACCGGGAACTTCTCCTGCAAATAAGATGGGTTTTCCTATAGCCCCAGATATACCAACATTTGGGACACAGATCCGCGCTGAGCTCAGTACAATATTACAAGTTTAGACCCGACATGTATGCACCCCCAGTCAGGGAGGCTCTGGACAAGGGGGAGATTTGTTGTGGCGGATGTTCAGATTACAGCTACAGTCTGACGGTACAGAATACAAATTCCATCCAGGAATAAAACACAGCATAGAGCAAAGTAAGGAGTTTTCCATGGACATCCTCATTTCTATGGAGGACTTACCATTTTCTATGGACAGCCACACTTTCATGAAGGACTATACACATATGATTTACACCACAGCTACAGGACGACACAGCTTTGTGAGCCACTGGATATTGCCTTCTTCCCAGTAGACTATCAGCAAGTGATGCCTGAAATCAGCCTCAAGTCAAAATATGGGCAAGTGAGACAGAAAAACAGAAAAAAATGCTATTTTCTCAACACCAAAAGGAATTAAACAAGGTCTTCTTGCGAAAATTAGCAGAAAAGGCTACAGTTATGCATTCCATGGTACTGAATAGCCATCCAATGCTACACTGGGAAGGTAAGGGTATATTTGTTTCCTACTTTCTAGTGAGTGCAGGTTTAAGTGTGTAAGTTTCCATGTGTGGCATCAAACATATGCCACCCAAGCTAGACACAGCAATGTCAAAATTTACTATCATAAGTAATAGCCCCCAAACATCATGTTCAACAAAAGTTCAACAAAGCAGACATGCATGGCGACAATGCAAAGCATGACTATCAATTATCTAAAAAGGGATATTAATATTGCACAGGGTCTTATGAGGATCAACACGTCTGAAAAGAAGTGATGAAGTTTTGAAAAAGGCGGCCATATGGCCCAGATATACATGCAAGCATAGGCATTACTCAGCTAATGACATCATACCATTACTGACAATATGACTGGGCTGTTTTGGTGATTGTTAAGAAAAACTGTACTTTTTTTCAACAAGCCACAGTTATTTTCAACAAGCCCAAATAATACAAATATCAGGCCACTCCCAGCAACACTTTTTTCTTCTTCTACATACATGTATGACAATGTTACATAATTGTGATTTTAATATTCTGAAAGGCCTTCCGATCAGACTGAAAAAATCTTATCATCATTGTTCAGGCTACTTAAGAAAACAGCAGGCGTTTTAATGGAAAGAAATTAACTTCCATTTTCTAGATGGCCGTTGCAGCATTTTCCGACCTTTGACACAGTGAGAAATTGAACTTTAATCCCTGACATTACCATAACACTGAGCCACAGCTGCTTCCAAATGGTACCAAGATAGACTGCATGCCTACTTACCTTCCCCCGGCCACACATTACCCCAATCCTGCCGCACTCCAGAACAGAAAGCGCCAAAAATGCCTAACCTAGTAAGGCCTGAATGCATGCCATCAATTTCTTGAATGTCCCCGTTTATTAAGATGGGCCCATTAGCTTGTTTTCTACCTATTTGCTGGAAATAACAGTCATTTTCCAGGGAAATAACGGCCATTTTGGCACTACTTAGTCCTGTCAGGTCTCAATTTATGATGAATTCGTGGCCTGTTACCATTCTCTCAGGTTAATGTGCACTTAGAGGAAGATTGCACTAACACCCCCATCTCCAGGGGGAATTGGCATGCCCCAACGGATTTAACACTTGACCTATAAAGCCAAAAACTTGCTTCATTCCCATTAAGATCGTGACTTCATAACACGACTTGTTGTTCACTAACCTAAACGAGTGACTCAACACCAAAACTTCAGAGAAACTACAAAACTGCAACCGACAAACCCGCAGATATCAACAGCAGATGAGATGAATTATTAACAAAATAATCCAATAATACATGGTTTTCTGTATCAATAATTGAAGGGATAAGATCCGGGATAAGCTCCCGTACAAATGACGTCCAAATAGAGCATTAGCGGAGATTACTGGCACTCAATAATGGCACCAGGAGAGTGATAGATTCAGCTAAAGACTGAAGCCTTCAATCCCTTTCCATGCATGGAAAATTAGCAAGTGTGAGCAGCTAACTTTGTCGCAACAAAAATCTGCTTACTTCAGCTAACACTACGCTTATGATGGAGGTAATGCCATTTTGAGGAGCAGTTGGTGGAACAAGGTATAATGTTATTACAAGAACACATTCACTATTTCAGAATGGAGAAATTATGTTAAAATTGCTATAGTACATTAGTTACATCAAATATCATTACAAAGTATTTCACTTTTAGAAATCCATTTTCTCATGCATCTTTCTTATATACGACTTTCAAGTCAACTTTAAGAATTCTGTGACTACAAAACGTCATAAAATTTTATTCTGTTGTTGACAACATTAACAGCGACTTTTTGTCTCTGTTTTCAAATAGTTGTCAGTGAACAAACAGTTACTGTAATGCAAGTAACGTTTTTCCATGCACTACTCTTTCAATGTCGTTTTAAAATAGGAAAAAACACAGAGAACAAACAACAATGCCCTTCCCTACTTTCGATTCTAGACCTGTCACACTTTCGTCTGCACCAGACTGAGTCAAAACATACGTGTACATGCAGGTTCTATATTCTAAAATCAAAACTTACTTTTTCATACTGTGTGCCACTTATTACCTAAAAGCTTTCTGATGTCGGTGCCGCCTTGTTGGAATAACAACTGCCGGCAATTTCCGAGGCAATGAACACATTCCAAGGTTAAGTGTAGATTCCGGCGCCAAAGATTGCTGCCACTTGCCAGAATTAACGGAAGCAAAGAAGGTACGAACTAACCGACATGGAAATTCACTGGAAGTGCACTTTGCTCCACAATTCCCACAAGGAAATTCTACTGCAGCAGAATAGTAATAATTTGCAGTCTAGACAAGCAAAGCTAATCTTTGCAAGGAGAATGTGTAATTATGTCGAGACTTCACAAAGCTGACATCTTCAGTCGGTGAGTTTGAGATCAAAAGCTTGGCTTGCTTTCACACCGATGTAAACACAATCAAGTCAAACAATTACATCTTACCCATTCCATTACATGTATATCATAACAATGAGAATAGACAACACCAATCAGTAGAAAAACATGTATCCTGGCAGATTTCTTCATAGTGAAGACAAACAAAGCACAACTGTTTGTATCGCTATGTTAACCATCTGGCTATTGATAACTTCACACCTATTGATATACATTGCATCCCACCAATGTTGCTAATCATGGATAAAGACAAAGTCAAACAATACCAGCACAGCACAAGACAGTGGATTTTGCTACCAGGTCTGTTTTTCGCAAACACTGAAAACCATGCTTCTTATCCAAAACATAAAATCGTTGACTTCCAACTGCCAAAATTTCACATCCACAAGCCACATCCCTATACCTCCATCCTTACCTACTCAATCCCCCAAGAGGTTCTTTCTCACCTCCAATCTGAAGACAATGTCCAGAGAATTGCCACAGAAGACACAGAATCCCTGTGCTGAGCTCCCTCTGCCTCGCCAGGATTGTCAGTCTCCGCTAAGCTGGCGCTCTGCTCCCAACTCCCCGCTTGCACACTCGATCAATACCAGCTCAAGCCTCACACACACTAACTTAATATTCCCCATGTTTCCCCCCGCTCCGACAACGCTCCCATTTCATTTACTGCGGCGGGAATTACCCCACAAATTGAAGTAATAAAACTTGTTCGGGGCTAACAGCTTTGTCTTGCTCCACCGCACACACAATATCGCAGGTCGTAATGCTGCGCAGGGAAGGGCAGCCGGGATATTAGCTCCCCTAAAATTAGCGCAGGCGGCGATCAATTTTCCCGTGGTGTGAAAGCAAGCCTAATCCCCCAGTGTGTAACTAATGTGCTGCGCTGCGGGCCACTGAGGAGTAATCCAGGTAATGAGCGCGGTTTGATTACGGTTTAACTCAGTCCTACGATCCCACGCACACCATCATCTGTCTTGTTGTGTGTCGGGGGACCGGCTCTGATGTATCAATCCAGACCACCGGCCCCTCACAACTTTTGCAGTAGCCAGGCATTAGCTAGAGAGGAGGACCGTTAGAATTTCACTGAACAAGTTGTCAATTAGACGAGAGTTCAAGTGTAAGTTAATCATGCATCAGTGCTCTCTCCTGAATAATACTACAGTAATTTTAGTAGTCCTTAAGTAGAGTACAACACTCACGCAGGTAACTCCACTTCTAGAATAAAATCAAAATTGTTTTCAGTACATGACAGAACACACGGGAAGGTCCCCCCTTCTTGTGACAAGCTCGCGAGGCGGGTAATACAAACTTGTGGATCAGAAAGAGGGTTTACGAGTGCTAACGGTGATAACGGGGATCTGCTAAGCTGGGATTACCACCTGATGCAGCCTGATTGCTGGAAGAAAAATAGCCCGAGGCGGCTCCAGAGCAAGGATCTGACCATGATTGGAGCTAAATGCACATTTGCCCAAAATGAAGACTACAGAGAGATAAGTTATCAGCTAAGAGAGCCCTCGCAGCGGCAATTTTACATGGCTGAGGTAAAGCTTATCGCCTCAGCGCATCGGTAGGCTCATATTTGGTACATCACAGCTTATCACCCTTGGCGCATCGGGGGGTTTCATTGGTCTATTCCATCAGGTGCTTATCGCACTCCTACATCAGTGCGTCTCAGCGCATGTGTGGGGAGAGCCACTGGAATGGCTTCCACTCTATAACAAATATCCATTTTAGCGTGGAAATGATCTTCCATTGTAATAATCCAAGCCTCAGTAAGCTAACCATCTTTCACCTGAAGAGTCTAATGGCATGAAGAAAGCATTGCTAACTCAGGTATCCCTTAGATAGACAAATGTAAGGACTTAGACCTTTGACAATCTTGATGTGGCAATTTCTACTCTGTCAAAGATCACACTATTACCAGTAACTCGTATTCTCCAGATCAGAACTTTTTCGCACAAAAGTACAACAGGTGCGAGAACACAGATAAGGTCCTGACCCATTGGCCGTACATTCTGATGCAGTGGAATGGATATAATTTCCAGTCTTCTTACATCACCCTGTCCACAATCAATCCATTTCTCAACCAACAGGTACTTTTTTCACACCTACATTTCAAAAGTCATTCTTCATGTACATTGTACATGAAGGTTTTCTTATATATACATGCCTCAAGATATAAAGTTTTGAAAACAAACTTTAATTTTTAATGTACACTCTACATTCAGATGGAATCCCCATTAAACCTTACTTCAATCAATCTGCAGTACCGATACTTGACAAGCAAATAGCTACTGAAGCATTAAAAGTTGGCAACATGGCCACAAGAATAGCTGAATCACTGAACTGGATAATATCTAAGCACCCTGTCACAGTAGGACTACTCCATTACCATTGTACAAGCTTGTATTGAATTAGCAGTAAAGCAAATTAAATTAGCAGCATCTCAAGCGGAGCAGCATCAGGAGAAATACTCCATTACATAAATCTCCAGTCTGCTCTATGCGAGGTGTTCATACCAATCACTGTGAATAGGCGACAAACTAGCTGTGTGTTTCTTGCTGTCTCAGATAAATTGCCACAGTAAGGTCTGTTTGTATGACTGTAAACCATGCCTGTTTGAAATGATTGTATTACACCGACAGATCTGGGGCCCTCAGATAAGCTTTTATGCCAATATGGGAGCAAGGTGCAGACTAGAAAGGATGGTAGGGGAGAAAATTGTGTGAAGATTTCAGTAAAAATTGTTTCCATACATGTACGCCACTCCTCTACCCCCCCCCCCCCCAATACAAAAAATACAATGCTTTAAATTCCACCTAATTTGGAAAATTTTTGAATTTTTTGGGAAGGTGCTCACAGCCTTGCTACGAATTTCTTTTTCGTTTCCTATTTGACCCACTACCAGTTCTTGCCATGATGGAAGTCACTGAAGGCGCACAACCACATCCGTTTCAGCACCGAGGGCAGAGGTTGGCAGAACCAATAGCGGGCTAACACAACAATAGTGGAACCCAACCTGACGGTCAACCGGGCAGGACCTGCCCCATTACCTCTGCCCAGGAAATCATCCAGCAACTATTGATGCTACACTGTGTCATGCGTATCTGCAGGATTTTTGTTCTTTTTTTTTCTGTACCAAAATATGCAATATTTGAAATTTCTTCTTTTCAGTACAGATGCAAAAAATGCTCATCAAAAATTTGGAACATAAAAACTTTGATTAAAAGCAAGTCTCACGTTTTTAATTCTTTCTTTAACCAGTTTTTATTTTTTTGGAATTTTTATTTCTTTACATCAATGTTATGATTAAAGAATGTTGTGAGGCCCAAATCAACAGTGTTAGCCGACTGTACTACCGCACTGTGGAGTAAAAGTTCCCGCTGCCAAGCCAAGTTTGTCAAAATGACCTTCACGAAGACAAGGACAATCACGCTGCCCTGATCCTCCATAACAACTCCTTAAAAATTTAAGGCATCTCCATTTCACTTCATTCTGCTCTAACGCTGACAGATAACGGAAGGATTTATTTAATGCCAGGTAAAACTCCGAGACATTTCCCTCACTTAATCTTCATTTCCTCACAACTTAGCAAGACATGAAGTGATGATTTTTGTAAAGGTCGGAATTTAGCGGCGTACCTCAGATGTCTTAGTAACTCTTTGATCTGCTCGCTCAAACAAGCTTTGACTTCTTCCCAAGATTACATCTTCATTCCACTTTCAGGGCTATCAAAATGTAAACCACCACCTGAAATTCTGGTTAGCTGAAAAAAGGAAGATGAAGTAAAAAGTAACTGTTATAATCTGTCGCAATCATTTGGCTTCTGGCGAAGACTTTGCAATTTGTCATAAATTTGTAACATTTGTGGCAGAGCCAGAATGAATGTAATGCACTTTGACCAATTCCCTATACCATTCTAACTTTCAATGTTCCAGTTCAAACTTAGTACAATATTTGATATGTTTAGGTTCAGTTATATCATACTTTAACTACATCACCATCTATCTAATTAACATGGCACAAAAACAACTGCAAATATCTGTGCAAAGAACCTCTGAACCCAAATACAAATATTTCAAGCAGAATCAGAACCTATTGCCTTTGTATACCTTAAAAATTTCCTACTTCCACTATTTTACAAAACATTAAACAATCTTTCTTTACAATGTGATCAACTGGAAAGAACTCAACAAGACATCCTATTAAGCTGGTGCCTTTTAGCACTTATGGCTCCCCATTACAACAGTAAGAATACATAACTGATGCACTCTCTCCATGAGGGGCTTACTGAAGTGGAAGTATTCGCTGAGTGGTATGGGCTTACCAGAAATTTCTCTTATCCTACGCACAGTGCTTCGGCAACAAGTCAGATGAAATGGCTTCCCCATTTTAGGGACTTCTCATAGAGGATCGCCATTTGTGCTTATATACGAAAACTAATGAGTAGAAAAGTTTCAGGTGATTGGATGCATACAAGTCTGTGTATGGTTACAAAATTACCATCTTGAATAACATCCAACTTAACAATAGACTTTCAGGCTGTTTTCAATATACCACATGGCATCAAACCTGTACTTGTATGACAGGTGATTTGACAAGGACTTCATGGTAAGATGTCATCTATCAATCATTTCTGCACTGTTTGCCTATTTCAATTGAATAGAAATTGATTTCATTTGAGTTTATGATAATGTAATTAATACATTAACACAAACAAAGCCTACAAGAGGCTGACGTAACTGTTAATTCCTCCTCTTGTACACTTTGTCCAATTAGACACCAGATGCACAGTATATGGATGAGCAGTCTGAGTAGGACCTTGCATGATAGACAGCAATGTTTCCATGGAAACCAACAGACTATTATGGACTGCACTTTGCCAGTTTTGTTCTCTTGGGAACATTTTCCTCCTTTTTTTTCAGTCTGGATCTATTTGATGCATGCAGATCACTGCAGCAGAACTGTCACAGCACAGATGAGGCTGCTCGATGCTTCATTCCTTTCTGGGCTGTGGGTGTGGCGGGGTCCCTCGGGACTCCATCAATTTGCGTTAAATTGGTGATCATTCATGTGGAATGCAGCCCCGGATTACGGCACCCGTGCCGCACCTGACATGAATGCCTCATGTCGTGTCACAGCCCCGGAGCAAACTCTGCTCTTTTAGCGGCCGACAGTAAACATGCTCGGCGAATCCTGCTGGTAATCTGGCCTTACCGCAGCCCACCCCGCCGTGCCACGCTCTAGGCACTCCGCGATTCCACCAGTTCCCTTCTATCTATCAATCACAATTCCCCTGTCAATTCCGCCTCGCGCGCCAATCCCTCTAATTAATTGAAGAATGAAGACGTTACATGTTTTGGAGAATGTAATAACTTTTTCTAATTACGGGCAAATTCCCTCACCGATCGGGCGGCTCCCCCGTGACGCTCTCCGATTGCACGGAGCCCGACAAGTCCCTCAAGTGATTTTGCGGGGAAATTCCCACCTTTCTGAGCAACCAGTTCCATAAATGTTTTATTGCCCAGGCTCTTAACCCAGCAGGTCCTGCGGTAGGTTTCAGTTCCTCGGTGTGTTTGTTTCCCACAGCGGCAACCTCCCGGCAGAGGTGTCTTCCTCTATATGGCTAAAGCTGTGCGCGAGCGAAACACATTACAGCGTATCTTGCCGGGAGCGTCTGTGGGGTTAACTACCGACCGCCCCACCTTGCCTTTCTGCTGTGGACTCGGCCTCATAAATAGGGAATAACGGCGCCGATGAAGGGATAAGTGGTGGAATGTGGTATGAAAAATGCAAACCGCCGGCAATATTGTACCGTTATTACGTGCCAATAGCGGCTTTCACTCGCAATTTTCACAGTTTAGGCCTTTATATGCTCCAAAGTGATATTTAGTGTTTCAGCAAATGGGATCGCAAGGCAACACATTTGCCAAGGTCAGGCTTGAAAGGTGACAGATGAACGCCAACAAAAGAACAAAAACAGGTGCATTTTTTCTACATCATCCCATCTGCTGGTGCCAATTTTCACAGCTTTGGCTTTTATGTGCTCAAAACGACACCACTTAATCGTAATTTATGGCAGGTTGTAGACTGTGAAGCCATGGAGAAAGGGTAGAGGCAACTGGAGATGCTGCTCTGTAATTTTCAGTAGTTTATATGCAGCCAATGAGGTTGGTGTTCTCTAATTGCTGCAGTTTATGTTGTTAGATGCTCAAAATGACACTTTGTAATCGCATAAAATTGGAAGCTGTCACCAATATGGATGTGTTTAGTAAGGTTAAAACACTGTCATTACAACAGGCATTGTTTGATTTCAGCCATAAAATGACTTCTCATTTGACAGCTGGTGTTTATCCCTCTTTTGCTGAATATAACATAAACATTGAACATTAAAAAAACTCATTCTTCAGATTTATGTCATAGTACATGAATGAACATCTGATCAACTATAGGCTTGCATGTAAGTTCTAAATTCTGTAACATAGTGAGCAAATAAGTTCTAAAACCCTTTAATTTCCCAAACCACAACCTTAGTGTTTGATATAACTATGGCATGACTTAGTCGCACTATAGGTTTCAACATCAATGAAGTGTTGGAAATGGTTTCATTAATTAGCTGACAAAATAATGCAATCATCGTAAAACGGTATGGATCTACCAATCACTTCCACTTACACTCTTATCTAAAATCTAATGCAGGTAAAAATTAACTGTTCAATAAATCTACTTTTAATGCCAATAAAGACTAATTCTTGTCCCGGTACAGTGTGTGAAAAATACCGATCTCTCTTCATTTTATTACCGGGCTGACAGCCAGATTTCCTATCTCCCTACCCTGTTATCAGACCTTCCAGTCCTAAAGTGATATTTGCTGTTTCATATTCCAGACCTAAATAATACATTCTCACCGGGCCAAGGGGTTAAAAGCAAAAGCAGGCAAATATGATACCTTTTAGGGAAATCTGTGTGCTATTACCCAGAAATGACTGCTTTCTGGAATAATTTAACATCTTGCAGTTCTCCCATTTCCCAGACAGCTTGAATTGATACAGCCGGGAATCATATGCCAAGTGCACCACAATATGTGGCTTCATTTTTCGGGCCATTTTGCCGGGTGTTATTACGTTTATACCTCCCCCTTTGACAACGTTGTGGGCAATTTGTGCTCCTCTTAGAGTTTGTAAATTGCAGGGGGAGAAGTTATTGAAATCTGACTGAAGGTCAGCTTGTCAATTCAATATCAGAATCTGCTAGTGCAATAAGGTAAACTTTCTTGTTGATATCCAGAAACTTTACAAACTTTATCAGCAGTTATACAAGTTTGCTTAATGACTTTTAATGACAATTAGTATCATATAACAAATAGAAATTGACTATTACAACAGGGGGAACATTGAGGCCAGGAAAACAACTAAGTAGAACATTGAAAAGAAAGACAGCATATTCAGTGTCATGTTTTCTCAAATTGGACACTGTAACTGTTGAGTTTAAAGGGAATTGTTTTGACATAAACAAAAGCCCTCTACCTTTCCACAGCATTTATCTCTATGGGACCGCTGTAGTAATACGGAACAGCAGATATGGAGCAAGTTTCTTTTTCCAGAAAATAGAATAAACAATCCTGTCAAATGTTTTCCGAATCTTTATTACAATAACTAATCTGAGTTTTGTACAAATGCGTAGTCCTTTGCAATAATAATTGCAGAAGTGGCAATGACAGACAATGTTTCTTGAATGTTGAACAAAAAGACAGGCAGCAGGCATACATCCACATGTGCAGCCCCCTAACATTCACTGTCTCCAACGTGAGCCAATGAAGCCGCATTAAGCCTTGTTATGGGATTCCCTGTATAAAAGAAATTCTATTACGTGCAATCCATTCCCCAAAACTGCATTTCCTCGACATTGATTTCTGTTCCAAATCAGCTCAGGAGGATTACCGGCACAGTTTCTGGAGGTTTATAAAGTTTGGTGGATATTCAATAGGAATCACAACCGCATGCCAACATCTTCAGGAGGGCAGTATGGATTCTAGCAGAGGGTAGAATGGGTACAGGGGAGGGCAGGGAGGATGCTCAGATAGGACAGACAGACAAGTACTGTAATTCTTGACATTTTTCGTGGTGGTTTTATGTTCGTGATTTTCGCTGTGACCACATCAATGCAAACCTCTTTCTATTAGTATGCGACCTCCGAGGGTGACCACCGCAAACACTCCATTTTCTCCCTAACACAAAAGTAAATCATCAGGAAATTAAAGGCATTTACAGTAGATGCTGGTAAAAGGCAAGATGCTGGGAGTGGGCAATATGGCTGTTGAGCAAAGGCAATCGGGTTGCAAGGATACGACAATATGTATACTGGAAGGGCAATATGGCGGCTACAAAACGCACTCCTGATTGTAGGACGGTGAAGTATGAATGGTAAGCCGTGAGGATGGGTTTAATCAGGGATAGAGATGTGTACAGCACAGAAACAAACATTACAAGTGCTTCCAGCTGTAATCAGCATACCATGGGGTGTTTATGAAGTACTTAGTTGAGTTAATTATCACAGCTAATCAGTCTCCTTCACAAACAAGGACAGACAGTACTGGCCTAACCGTTACCTAAGACAAGACGTTGGGGAGGCGTCCGTGCTTAAGTAGGTCCTCCTGATCAGGTTCCTCCCCACGTATCCAACCGTCTTAAGATTCTGATCACAAGGTGCACATTTGTCGCCTGGGGGGAGCTAAACTTAATCAGCGGCTCGGCTGACGGGCTAACTAAATTTTTATGAAAATTACAAATTGGTTTTCTGCTCGCTAATCTGATAATCAAAGATTGATGGCGCCCTGGGGTGCCCCCCAGGCGGCTGCCGGGATTCTAACACTTCATCCAGCATCCCCTGGGGGAGGGGGAACAATGACTTAGCACGGCACACAGATGGTCGCAAATGAAACAGTTAAATGTTGGATGGCTGCGCTGGGGCAGGCGTGCGCGGGGGTCGTACATTTACGGGTCTCTGCCGGTCGCCTGGGAAGGCGTGTCAGAATGAAACTTTCCCGGGAAGAAATTGCTACTCGGGATGTCAGCGGCGTGGCTCCTTAAGGTGGGTGCTTAAGAGATTGGATTGCAGAATACGACTCCACGGGGGAAGAATCGAATTCCTGAGCCATGCATCTTCCGATTTCAAGTCCTCCACGGGGAGGCTGGTCGTTATGATGGAGATATGAGGTTCTCGACAATGGCTGGGTGTCAGTGGGATGCCTGCAATCAGCCCACACATTCTGAAAGATTTGCACTTGATGCTTTGTCAGCAATACTGTATCATTTCATGATGGAGACCTCAGGCTGGGAAACTTGAAGTCTGGTCACATAGCTGCAAACTCTTCAAGATTGAAGGCTTATCTCAACACAACCCTAAGGCTGCACAGAGATACATTCAAGTAACCTGTTCAGAAGAGTCTACATGCACCTTCACCTTTACGGAATGAGAGTTTTGTTACGGTTATTTTGACAATGTAAGTGACATTCTGCACCTCATAACTTCATTCATCTTTTGCACTATCCAATACCGAATGTAACACCATGCGATAATCAATATACTTTTTTGGGCCATGTTCACTCTTCTATTCCCAGATCGTGTGACGTAAGCACCTCTTTACTGCACTCTCTCCTCTCTTCATGTCTACCGTCCTCTTGTCACTCTCACAAGAACCTCTCCCCTCTGCCCTCCAAGAACATCCTCCAGACAAAAGTGCCATCTCTCCTTCCCAGGAGTACCCCAAAAATGCCCCACCAAAGAGCAATACAGCATCTATCGTAAAATCAAGCTGTATGGAGAGTTCTTGAAAGGTCCTTCACCAACCAATAACATGTCTGGAGATGACTCTAAGCATGGCCTGCTTGCCATTGAAGCATCGTTCAGACCCTAGTATCGATCCTCCTCTCTCTGTGGTCCTGAGGAGGGCATGCTACAAGTGTTTTAATGACGCCACATGACCCATCTTACCTCCGAGAGACAGGCAGAGAATCCCGAAGAGGCAGTCCAACTCAAAGGTAACAACCCATTTCCAAGCCTGCCATTTGTCAATGACTACTCCTGCCTCCTTCAAAGAACGTCGACAGCCTTTTTCAGCACTGCCTACACACTTTTTAAAGCCTGGAAAATGGCTGACTCAAAAGAGGGCCTCGTCCTACCCAGGAATCACCAGTGGCGGAACTTTCTGGTACATGTACACTTTATCTCAACAGGCTAGAAAAACACATGTTGTACATTGTCAAACACAGTACTTTGGAAGCCAGTGTTATACCTCCACAATGTAGGCATTCTGTGGCAGTCTTTTAAAGTGCCCTTTCTGTGTAGTACAAAGTAGTAGAATACTTCTGTGCTTGATACTTGGTATCAATTTCTTAGACTTTTATGTTAGGTCTACCTATTTGATAAATAAAAGACTTCATAATAACATCACAAGAAGCCAAAGTAACATCTACTGATATAGTAGTAAGTAATAGGATCCAGTATTTGATTATACTGCAGCGGGGGTCACAGCATTTCTCTGTCCTATAGTAACACTGTAGACTTGAGATTCAGGTCAGTCCTTCAGTACATTCTTCAACACCTTGTTCCAATACCATATAAATTCAATCTTAAATATCCATACCTTCTGTAGGAATCAGGACTTGTAAATTTGAACCCTATACATATAGTCTCTGACAAACTTGTGCAGACAAAATACATGCATGAATGAATCTCAAGACTGATCATGTATTCAGCGGGCTTATCTTGGGACAGCGTCTACTCTTGGCCGTCGCTGTTGGTGCCATCCTAAATGGTTTCATCCATCTCTCCACCTCAGGGATCTAATAAACCAGTCCATGGGAGTCCTTTCCGTTCACACATGACTCCTGTGGACTGCTCCTGTACCTTGTAGAACCGCCCTTTCATGCAGCTTCTCTCGGTGGGTCCGATTAGCCGTGCACCTCTGCCCCGGGCTTCCGCAGGGCCACCTTCCCCAGTGGAAGGTGAAAAGCAGGAGCATTAAACTCTGACACCACTTGTTCTGAACCTTTCAGCTCGACTCAGCACGTCGGAGAGGAGCTGCTTAGAAGTGTTACTCGCAAAAGACTTTCCTGCTGAAAGCTGTAGATCAAACACCTTCCGCTGCAGACTGGACTACACAGACTTCTGCTGCTTGTTATTATGCCACAGACGTCTTCGTTCTCACTATAGTACTAGGAGCATACTAGTACACATCTCTATCCTGTTTTAGTCTTTATCAGACTGTGCCTCGCTACAGTACGAGGAGCATACACATCTCTATCCTGTTCTAGTCTTTACTACGCCATGTACAATTTCATTCTCACTACAATACAAGGAGCATTAAACACATCTCTATCCTGTTCTAGTCTTTACTACGCCATGTACAATTTCGTTCTCACTACAGTACAAGGAGCATTAAACACATCTCTATCCTGTTCTAGTCTTTACCAGACCCTGGTGAAGTCTTTCTTTTAAAAATAGCAAAAATTAGCCAGATAGGCAGAATAATATGTGACCATGCAACCCAGGACTGCCAACATGTGAAACTATGGCCTCTGGTAAGTTTTGTTCCCTATTTGGCCAATTTTTACTATTTTTCAGCAACCCAATTAATTCCTGGTAAACAGAAAACACTAATCCTAGTCCCTGATAAACAAAATATTCAACAAATGGAAACATGACTATTGCATATATCCAGTTGCTTGAAGAAATGTTTTCATGCGAATCTTACAACCTAAATGTCAAACCATCATCATGGTATAGTGCATCCATCTCATATCATATCATTTTCCTTGTTAAAACTTCTGTCTACTGTCACTTTTTTCTGCTACTTTGTTACAGAATTTGAAATATGCACCATACTGGCATCTGTTCCATTCAGATAGCATGTACCTTCCCCTAAGTCCGGAGGATTTCCTACCTGCTTTAGCTCACGTGAAGCGTCCACGAGTTTCTGATTCCGCTGATCTGCGAGGAGAGAAATCTCGTCTCAGGCGCTGAACACCTGACGGCCCCTCGTGTATTGTCGCCACCCTCCTTTGGGTCTATTGCTCTGCACTAAAGGCTCCCAATTTCTGCCAGCGAAGCCAGCTCACCTTATGGCCTTTGAGTTTGAGGTCGTCCAATGAATCTGATGTGCAGGATCCCAGGGTATTGCCAGAAAGTGCAGGCATTTAACTCCTGACATCACAGGTATCCAACCAGGGCTTTCATCTGCCTAACCCTGGCCCTGGGGAGGGGCTGAGAGCTAATGCCGCATTTCGCACTGCTGAAAAGCCACAGCTCCTCCACACATATGGCATTGAGACCTGCATGATAATGCTGTCCTTCAGGGCTCTAAATTCGGACTTGCTGAGAAGTCGACTCAAGAACTTTAAAACATTTCAAACAGGAACGACATTATATCTATCATCCCCTATGTTTAAAACTAGTGGAATTGTAACAATTTCTACAAGTATGTTGTTTTCAAACCACAAACATTTTAAGAAATAACATCCAAAATTGACATAAGAAGCAATCAGAGAAGTTTGTGTTCATGCATTCATATTCCTTCAGTCTTATTCTGACATTCAAGACTATTTCACCAGAAATTGGAGCTCACAGGCAAATTCAGCCATCTCTTAGACTAGTTCTGACACTGCCATGCATCCCAAAGTTCACCCACGTCATCTCGTAGTCCATATTCCTTTACCTGCCTCCAGTTCTGCTCTGCTAGCAACCCTCATTAGTGTCGCTGGAAATCCCCCGTATTAATCTGACATCGTCCCAAGAACATACAAGCTCTCACCTCCTGACACTCCTTTGCCACGGGCACCTTTTATTTCCTGGTCGGCTGCTCTCAGGAGAGAGGAGCTTTCATGTCGCCGTTCCTCACCATCCAGGGACACGCACCTATGAAGTGCTCACGGGGACCTCCAACCCTTTTATGTCTTCCCCTCGGAGTTATCACATGGTTAAACATCATCTCACCGTGGAAGAACAAATGTTTCAGGCATACATGTATGGAATAAAGCAGGAGATGCTGTTGAATATGCTGTCTCTTATTTTTTACTCCTTCTTGGGCTCTTACCGTGAAGGAAGCTGGTTGGAGACCTGACCTCTATGCATTTTTGCCTTGGCCAAAGTCTAGGTAATAGCAATATTCATAAAACTCCAATCATAAGTGTTTACAAACCTTCCACTCGGGTGAAATGGCACTTCCAAAAGGTTACCTATAGGTTTAACCTTTTCTTCAAAAATTCATCTGCTCACAAAAACATTTAGCTCATCTCCTTCCAACCTTTTAAACAGGCCTAATCCCATAAGTAGCCATTCTAACCCACAAATACAAGCCTAAGACCATACTAACCCAGAAACCCTGTTATTCGACACTTGAGACTGTAATGGAGTTGGTCTATATTGCTGTGTTTTGCGTCAGACTAGTAATAAGTTAAGGTGCCTAGCCGCATTAAGAAAAGATGTGACCTACCCAGTAAAGCCAAAAGTGAAATGCCATCGAGATCAGTGTTGAACACATTTAATCTGCTTGATGCTACTTGATGTAAAGTTCCTGGAAACAGTCTGTCTGACATTTTCAATGACGTTATACTCTTTTAATGGCAGAAAAGTAGGAAAGCTGTGCAAGTATTCCAGTTGATACTCTAGAGCTGACTACTTGATGTTTAATAGTAAGGCAGGATTACAGAGCACAGTGTCTGGTGACATCAGCTTGGGGATGGCAGGATAAATAGCAAACTTTCCTTTTGTGATTCAAAGGGAAATAAGATGTTTAGCCAGGATTTGTACCGCGAGAGTCTTGATGTTTCCGGATCTGTCGCATGAATCTACTCAGACTTTCGTAGTAACGCTAGGATCAGGAACTGCAGGGACGAACACTCGTCATCGCAGAAATCGATATGTATGAGGACTTACTAACACATAGAAGGTAGGCTTCTCGGAGGGAAGGAATTAAGATGAGGAAATCTACATGTACATGTTCTAAAAGACGGCAACTGCTTGCACTTCGCAAACTGTCCCACAGGCTTAACTCTGCCTGTAAAGGCAACTCGAGAACACAAACTTTCCCACGACTAAAGGTAAGCCAGTGATCTCCCACCACTACAGAAGAATCTTTCATGCCAACTGCTAATCGACAGGGGCTTACACATGAAATGGATATGAAATAGAAATGTGAGATGTTCTTATGTGGGGCCTCCTGGATGGATTCTCAAGTGCCACTTCCCAAAAGTTGCCGAATTTGCCAGGAGCAGGCGTGGATCCTTCTGATTGTCCTGAGTGCGTTTCCCTATCCTCAGAATGGATTGGAGGATTCCACAAGAGCTCCCTGCTAAAGCTTCAGAGAAATAAGTATGCATCGGGGATTAAGGGCAGGCATTTGTACCCACACTTGGGGAATTTGTGTCTCAGGAAGCTGTTAGATGTGATGAGTTTGGGGTTTAGCGGGCTTTACTTTGTGAAATGTGCATACTCGGAGAGCTGGGAGGCATTACAGCCCGGAGAAGGCACCCACACCTCCGAGGCTTTGCGGGATTACCGCTGAGAAATGCTCACATTTTACGAGACTCCGCGGCATCATTTTGAAGAAGAGCCGACACTTTCTCCACGCGCGGCCCTATCTTCGGTGAGATACCTGAATCCTGACGGTGCGCTGGGGAGAATTAGGAGTGACGAATGGTCACACTTTCCTCATATCCCCCAGTATGAAATACGTGTGTCCTACACTTCCCCCACAGGGAAATCCCAAACATTTATCTTCCGTCTACACCGCAGGAAATGGCGGCCTTTCCAGATAAACAGCCTGGTGTCTTCTTGTCAGGAAACACACATGTAATGTGTTGATTTCTCTATATTAACTTTTGAAAAGGGGGCTTTGTTGGATCAGCCTACCTACCATTTGCTAACACATACAATGTGGGTGCAAGAAAAAGAAAAAAACCAGTTAGCATCCAAAAAATGTTTTCTCAGATATCTAAGTAGACATCATGAGAAAATACTGGTGAACTTCGTCTATATATACGGTAAATGGAAATAAAGGGGATCATAATATAAGAAAGTCAATTTTCTTCCATGCCCAGTTGCACGGTCCATCAGCGACCATAATTATCTGGGAAGCAACGGAGGCTACAATACTCATCAACAGTCTTAAGTCCTGGCTCATTCAATCAATGCTGGGCTGCAAATACCGGATTAGGCAAGAAAAATCTGATTAACTGTTAAACAAGCTTAACTCAGAACGTATCACAAAGAAACACAATTTTCCAAAAATGAATCCAAAAATGAACAGGAGGCTATGAAACAGAAATTATTTGGGCTAATCTAACAACTTAGCTTTTGGACTATCTTGACAATAATGTAGGGTCTGATTTTGGCATCTTCCCAATTTTGTACCAATACTGATTCATTCACACATTGTATGTGTTTGAGAAGTTCAGAGCATAACCTAGCTTTTTCCCTAGCAATGGTTTCAACAACCATAAACTCAAAATTAACAAATGATTCAGTAAACAAAGAAACAAGAGGATACTTTTGGCCTTCGTCCAAAATTCTGCTACTCAAGATTAAGCTGTAAGTAGAAGATTAGTGGGAACTTGCAAGGAACACTTGAGATTAGTAGACACCAATGGTTATGGCTTACCTGGATTCACCACCCTGAAGTTTTCATTTCATACAGAAAGTTTCCATTGTGTTTGATCAAGAGGGAAACTTAAAGGATGTCAGGCTTGGGATGTGACCAATGGGGTTCATCTAGAGCTTTGCAGGCTCTATTCTAAACTTGGCTAAAAACTGAAAAGAACAGTTATGAAAATGTGAACTCTGACTCTCAATTTTACCCCACCACAAAGCTACTGATAAATATGGACTTGTCCAAGCCATAACAATAAAAAATAGGTTATCCCATGATTTTTTAGTGGAATGGTAGAAAAACCACAGAAAAAAACATATTTTTGATTTTGAAAGGCTTGTTATTTTGACAATTATATTTACCCGATAACTGTGCTCTAAAAGCACCTATCAGAGCCACATGCATACTGTAGTAAAAAATGTAAAACTAAAGAAACAATATTACTGTATTTCAAAAATGCATTTTAATGTCTAGTTCATGTATACTAAGGATTTGAAGGTCTTAGTGGCCCAAATTGTCCCAATCCTTTGAAATTCACAGATCTCTGTCCTCCAATCCAGAGGCGGGGATTTGATCTTTGAAAATCTAAAGCCGGGAGCCAGGTGATCCACCTTGTAAAATAAATTGGTTCATCAAACGAAAATGTCAGCAGGATTATGAACGAGAAAATCCTACTTTACAAAGTTTGCTTTTAAGCATAATTGGGGATACCTAAGGATAAAGGGAAATACCGTAGCCTGATCAGCCTATATGCATTCAAAGCAAAACGAATGTCATAAGATGACTTTGTATCACAAATCTTTCCAGCGCGGGCTTTAAGTCAAGTACATGAGCCTTTACAATTCCCTGTTGTGACTTGAAAGCAAAAATTAGCATTTCATTGAAGAAATGACAAGGTGTTAATTATAGGCTAAAAACTTCACTTAACAAGCTTTGAGTTTGTCAAGTTCCATGTGTCTATGTCAATATATGTCGGATATTTGCTTGCCAGCCATTTAGGGGATAGGACGGGCTGACTATGTCGTCAGACCAACTATTTTGTCAAATGGGCCATTTGAGTGGCAAGCAAGCAATCTGGCTAGACATTGGACCATCCAGTTCACTTGTAATGGCAGTTTAGTTCCCACAGATCCCTATATTTGGTCATGTTTATTGCAATGGCAACATGTGAAAGCCTTTAAAAGCTGTCATAACAAATAGAAGTGGACAGAAATCCCCCAAATCCCTGGATAATGGTCATAAAAGCTTCTAACTGCTCAAGTTCATGCAAAATTAAATGTTTTTCTTCAAAGCCATAAAGAAATAAAAGGCTGGGATTTCTGCCTGTAAAAGCTAGGTTTAACAGCTATGTTTCAGTACCTTGGACAGACACAGGCTACTACCAAGTTTGAAGGTGCATTAATGAGCTTTGAGTGCTGTGTGTCACTCAAAATCATAGCAAATGAAATAGAAAACTCCAAAACTCAACACCTGGACTCAACACTGTCATTGCAGAGTTTTGGTAGCAATGACGTATTAAAATTTGCAGAAGTCTCATAAAAAAATCTTATTTTTACAACTTTCAATGAAAACGCAAATGATTTTTCATTTAAATAAGAGGATGACTGCTTTAACTTTATCTTTATGCCATTAACCTGAAATAAAAAATGATTACCATTCTCATTTCATATTAATAGAAACCTGTCAATTATTCAAGAGCCAATTCAAATCATCTTATATACAGTACTGTACAATGAGAATGCTTTGGTCTTTACCACCATACCAAGTCTTCCACTTTCTTCCAAGTTCTCCATTATGACTTTTTGACTGTTGAGGAAACCGCCTATTTGTCTTCATTAAACATAATATGCCTGCAAAATCTTCGGGAGAATTAGTTGAAAGAAGGACGTCTTTGAATCCATTTTCCTGGATTTCCCCAAACTCATGTAAAGGGCGTTTATAACTAGGATAACTGGGTAAGCTGCAATATATTACAGTCTGTAATTCCCCACTCCGCAGGATTTCTCCTAAATAATGGAGCTACTTTTTTCTCCATCATAAGCTCTTCATCCCCGATTTGCAACCTCCTCAGGGAGCGTGGGTTTATAGATATCAGCTCCAAATTGGTCCAGGTTATGGCGTCTCCTTACTCTACTCTGCGATGGAAGGAAACCAAACTTTGCATTTTCTCTGGCATTTTTTTTACGGCAGGCAAATCCAACAGTATGCCTTTAACTGTGCTTTTCTAAACACAAGGGCTAACAACCATATACCACTGAGTTTTGTAGCAAAAGTACATCATTTATGAGAGGGAGTGAAGGCACTACCAACAGAGGCAGGAGTTTGAGTTAGAAAGTTTGGAACCAAAGCTTTCCAAGGTCACAAAGCAAGGGGAGTGGCATGTTATTCTTGACACAAATGCTGTTAAACCAGCCGAGCTACACACTCCAAAATAACAGAAGTGATAATGGTCTCATACTGCAAGGTGTTCAAACCAACCATCCCATCGCAAAACTGTAAAGAGTTCATTAACAATTAGCTGGGAACTAGGTAAAACTGAGTCATTCTCTGTCTCAGGTGCAGGGCTACATAACAATCAGGGCCTGTCTACATGAATCATATGTCTGCCAAATCACTTGATCTGCCATAAAAGCATGGGATATAGGACCTGGAATTAGATATTGGACTAAAGTGTTGAAATATCCCGAAATATTGAATATTTCTGCCCCATTCCCTCTGACACATTACGCCCAAATCTGCCACATAACAGTTGGCAGACCATGCGTGAAAATTTGCTACTTTATCCCCACTTTGCCGTCTGCAATATACCCGCCATCAAGGGGAGGGAAAATCCATTCTTAAATATTTCACGCGGTTCCTTACAGTCTTGTGGCTGGAGACATTACAAGGGTGCACGGGAGACCATCAGTGATTCCTATCACATCGCCGACACCCGTCCTGGACGCTAACACACGGAAATTAATACAGCAGACCCAAGGTTTGCCTGAAGGCAGCTGGTCCCATGCATAGGTAATGCGCCGGCTCATAAGACCCGGCCAAGCATACAGATCGGAAGTTAATAAGTGATTAAGGCCACACAAATCCCGCTGTTAGCTTGTATCACACCTCCTGACTTCGCCCTGCTAACCACAGTGGTGTGGGACCGTGCAAAAGATCCGCAGTGGAGACAGGCCGACGCAAAGTGCTAAAAAGGGTACGCTGGCTGCAAGATATACAACAGAGTTGTCTGGCACCTGCTACAAACAAGCCAGAGAGAAACTATCACATTAACTCTCCTTTCTGTTACAAGGTGTGGGGCTGCACTAATATTCTTATCGCGATTTTATGATCATCAACTCAGTTGGCTGCTAACAGGAATAGAAGTCTGGCTACAAACTACAATTAGAATGTATGGCTTTATATCACTCTGAAGTGTTGTTACTTAAGCTGCCCTTGAAAGTTATCATGTTTCCAGACATGAATTCCCCACCGTGTCCGGGTTTATTAAAGAATACAGGCACTGAGGAAGCTTCATGACTCTGGCGGTTTATCATATGTAATTAGAGAGTCTAATCATCACCAATGGCAATGTAATAAAAAAATATAACATCTAGTTGTTACTGGCTGTTAACATCATTTTTGAACCAGGTATATTTGTAAAACGTCTTTTCCTCGTAACTGTCTTTGGATGTTATTCCACCACACTGGAAAATTGACAGGACTTCTAAATCCATTCAAAACCTACAAGTAAGATTCAAGGAGAAAGCTACCTTTCCTGGTAGCCATATTTTACAATGTACATGTAATAGAAAAGCTCACTTTTGGGTCAGGCCAGGGACCCACATGAAAAGCGTTTAGTTTTAAAAAACACTTCAGATACAATTGCAACTTATATTTTTCTTAAAAACAGTAGCCAATATGTATCAATCATATGGCAAAAATTCCATTTTTAATTCTTTTTTTTGCTGGTAATAAATGTAAGATTCTAAATGACATTATTTATATATAATGAAAACATTTCTACATGTCAAAAATATCAGTGTCACAAGAACCCACAATATTCTTATGCCAGAGTAAAACAGAAAAACAAAACTTGTGAAAACCTTTTTAAGGGGACCAATGCATCTGGACATATTGGTGGAAACATATTTCTCCCAGCCTTCCACAAAGCCAGGAGGCCTGCGCCCATACTGGATGACTGGCAGACTAAATGGGTAGAGTGAACCCAAGGTTTCGGGCTATATGAAATTTGGCTCCCCAGTGGCAGTGTGAACTTTTAATCTGCTTGTGTGGGGCAGGGGTGTCAGGGGGTGGTGTGGTTATTGGACACAAGTTCATAAATCCTCAGCCAGGCCTGTCAGGCCAAATCAACACAGCTACCGGTTCTCAACAACCTCAACGAGTCTTCGATCTCAAGTCTTCATTTCCGATGTTTCTGTTATAGACTTTTGAAAACAAGGACACTACTTTGTCCAATTTTTCTAAATAAATTTTCTAGATCTTATCCTACAACACAGCTACCAGTTCTGAACAAGTCTTTGGTCTCAAGTTTTCATCCTGAGATGTTTCTGGTGTTACAGCCTTTTGAGAACAAGGACAGTTCTTTATCAATTTTTCTAAACACATTTTCTAGATATTATCCTACACTTACAAGTAAACACATTTCCAAAGCAGGGCCCTACCTGGCTGTTTGCAGGAATGCAAAAATAAAAAGGAATATACACAGATCATGATCAGGACAATTCAATTTTTTTACATTTTGTGTGTTTTATTGTCTTTCATATCATACTTTTGGTTCCCACGGACTGACCGGCCGAACGCCAGTTTGAAAATGTGACCATAGCCTAAGCTATGAACTAAAATGTATGTAACAATGCCCTCTCCCAGTTTTTATAGCTTCCATAAAAACAGATTAAATTCCTATACGTTTATGGCCATATATAAGCTATTGTACCAGCATAGACACGTATATTCATAATCATGGAGAAGTCAAGACTATCATCCATAACTGGCACCGGCTACAAACAAGGAGATAAAAAAATAATAAACTTTCAGTTTAACACGGTACCACACAAAATTCGGACTGTTTACCTAGTGTTACTGTGTGAGAACAACAGCAGGTCTCAACATCCTGTAATTGAAAGCTTCAAATTTCACTTTTTCTTTTCTTATTCACGCAGCGCTGAAGTCTGTATTGTCAAATGATGGCATCCTAGTTATCAAGTAACATCTTAACCCCACATTAAGCGCTAACAAAGTTTTTTTCGATAGCTTGTTTTTTACAGTCAAAAAGGTGACAATGACATATAACAAATCTGCTACGCTTTCACTTCAGCCGAGGGTGAGGCCACGGGCCCTCCGTAAAACTCCTGTCCGTACAGACACCAATCATCAGCCAGGGCGTGCCGGGCAGATATTAAACTGCCGAACAGATGGCCTCTCGCGACCAACACGAAATTTAGTCGATATTAGGAGACGGTAAAAGTTGCTATGGTGCAAATTTACGGCCCCTCTCGGGGGAGCACGGTGGAAATGGTGTAAAAACCGGGTGATAAGGCACTGGAAGGTCAGCAGCTGACATTTGGCAAGTTTGTAATGGCAGAAAGTGCAATAACGCAGGGTTGCTTGGGTGCCCTGGGCTCGGGGAACATTAGGAGAATGAGAAAAGTTTAGATGGGCGAAATTTATTGAATCCACCTGGATTTAGAGGTCCAAACGGTCGACAGGCAGAGCGTGCAGAGGGCAAGGGGAAGGAATATTTCTCCCTTTATGCCCATAACATAACGTAAGAACAGCCAGCCTGTGGTCATGCAGGGATTTAGAATGTACAGCGAATGAGGGAAACTTTAGACTGGTAGAGTGGTTGTACACTTAAGGGATTTCAAGTCCAAGTGGTTCATCGGGAGTGAGCTGGGAAGTGATGCTAAGGTTCACTTGAGCACCTTGCGAGTTATATCAGGGTAATAATGTTATGCTGTGTTCTCAGAAGGGGCTTTTTCAAGGATTCACAAAGACATTTTAGGATGATTCTGCTCCCGAGATGGTCGTTACAGGGGCGAACCATGGGAACATTAGACCACAAACACTCTCAAGTGCTATACTTCAGGCAGAACCTGCGCTATCCATATTGCCACTACTCTGGTTTGATGGGAATCGCACAAGTTCTCTTCACATGCCCTTACCCTTATTTCTTGCACTGTTCTTGTACAACATCACAATTTCTGAAGAAAAAAATCATATTGTTTTCGTAAGCAAAGTACGGAAACACATTTGCGACATTAATCAGATATCCAACTGACAGAATGAATGTCAGCGAGCAAAACCGTTTTGTTTCCCACTGGAAGGACGCCAGTCCTCAACTGCAGAAATTTATGGTTTGTGCCGTATCAATGTTTGGTGTAGGCTGTAAAATACCCCATGTATGTTTGATGTGGAACATTCAAACAGTAACGGCACAGATAGTTCAGGATTTATCACTAGCCTGGGGGGGAAATGGTGCATTTATGACAAAAGTATCAGGAAATTTGATGAGATGAATTATTTACAACAAATATGGTCGTGTCTGTTCGGATTTGATACACAGTTCACGGCTTAATGGGCTGGCACAGAAAATGGAAGGACGGTTGGGAAATTCCATCTCAGTTTTATTGCTGCTTAGACACAACAGTTCGGAACATTCGTCTCCGTAAGTATGGATTCAAAAAGAACTTTTTTCTATGTACATATACCTTTTGTTCTGTTGTATTAGCATTGTTACACTTACAGTCACATTATATACATTCTAAGCCCTTCAACCTAGACACTTACATGGTAAAGTTGACCTGAAAATTTGGTGTTCAAGTTGGGGATCTACATTGTTGTTTAAAAACAAATTATTTCAAATTGTTATGAGTCTTTTTCTCCTGACGGACACACTTCTTATTCGTAGACTCTCAGTGGACTTGTCACTGGCACAACTTGCAAAATCAGAGCCCTCTATCAACTTTTCAATGAAATGCAAAACTTCTGACCAAACTGTACTTCCGTTGGGCAATGGATACAATGTCGGCAGCTGGCCCTCTGCTGATAAATTCTGGAACTGCACATCAGATCCATTTCTTTCTGTATTACAAATCATACTTGCGTATATATCCCTCTACCACTATAATAAATTTCTCATATATGGCGCAGACTGCTCATTTCTTCTTAGGTGCTGTGTACCTTTCAATTTTGGTTAATACATTTTATAGTGATCTCTGTGGCAACAGCATAACTTATCTTAAACTTCTCTTTCAAAGCAGATCCTAAGAGTCAAAAGAACAGTTTCTGTGCATTTATGGGTAAATTGTTTATTGCATATTCAGTCAGATTATCCCTTCAGTTAGTTCAGCGAATCTTATGGACATTTTTTTTTTAAATATTCCTGCAGCTTAGAAGAATAGAACAGAATGTTTTATCTAATAATTCATTAATTGTAACAAAATGGCATGTGCTTGTAAATCTATCACATGGCCTTTGCTTCCATCATCAAGGAAATCAGAAACATGCAAATTCAGTTAAACGGGCCTCATACATGTACTTGTAGGTGGAGTAATACACCTAATCTTTCTGGTGCAACTTTGGTGATCAAACAGAGATGGGTCCAGGAAAGGGCTTAGGGCACCTTCGCTCAAACAGCAGCTGTTTACCAAAACTTAGGATATCCGGGAGAGTTTTCTCACAGCATATTACCTGCATTATGAGCAAATATGGGAGAAGATTAGGGATACATTTTCAGGATTATTCACCATGGAAATGTTTCAGTTCCCAAAGGAGAAAAGAAATCTTCATCTCTTTCTTGTGTGTTCAATAAAGGTATGCAGAAAGACCCCCAAATCCTAAGCCTAAACCTAGGTTTTAGTGGCTTGAAAGCACTTAATGGGCAATCTTAACATTAAACACGTATTCCTGGGTTGCTAGGGGCAAATCACAACAAAGTATGGTTTCTGTGATTCCGTAGCTTTTATCCTAGTACATAAAATCTCTAACTTTGTGTTGGTAAGTTCGGTATAGGTCAGAAAAAAAGAAAACACAAATGGAACTGATCATCCACAGTGCCAAGTAGAGGCTAAATGTCAAGAGATTTCACATATCGGTAATAGTCCTTCTATGAATTATAGAAAACTGTGGCCATACTAGCAGTACTATCATAATATTCCTTTGCTATAACCTAAATTTGTTTGAAAACTTTATTTGAACCTTACATACATCTGTACGCATACAATGTTGTAGCAAGAGGCTTTGACAATGTAGCAAACATACAGACCCCCACAGGACTGATCAAAGCTTGACTGCACGTACATGTATATTAACAGCCTGGTAGAAAAACACACAGACATCGCCGAACATTCCCATCCCCTGGCACGGTTGTCCCTCCTATGGCACGCCATCAAGTGTGATGTGGCACGAGGACACAGTCACATTGTTATGAACCTACAATCACATCTACGGACACAGTTTGCCTTCCAAATCCTGGTGTTTGTGGTGTTTTTACACTGATTGCTCTTCAGGTTTACACATGCCAGGTCTAAGCTCCGGGGGTCTCAGCGCCACACTGTTGACTGTTGGATGCTTTTTTTGGTGACCTCTCTTTGAGTCATAGGTTACAAGATCTCATTGTAATAGTTAGTGGAAAATGCAATAGCCTTTTAATATGTGCCTGCCTGCCTGTCTGCAATAGCAAGAGCCCAAGCTGAACTTCTAACCTTATCTGTGAAGGCCCAAAGGGCTCGCTGACATTAGCTCATCAGGTCTACATCTTCAACCAATAGTCCTAGTGCATCCCTGAAGGGCATTAAACTGATCTTGCATACAATCAGGCCCACATTCTTCCAGTCGTCCCCACTGTCCATGAGTTTAAGTTTATCTGAATCTATCAGATGGACATTAGTAGCTTAGTGGCGATAAATGCTCTAACCACTCCACTAACTCTGTCCCATTTATCCAACAGCGATGCTTCATGTTTACCACTGCTAAAATGGTTTGGTTTGTTACCTTAGACCTTTGTCCGTCCAGTGCATCTTTTGGTTGTTAGGTTAGGGGTATACCCTGAAACATGCAACACATTTGGTTTCATGGACATATCATATGGGGAATGCAGGAGAATCCTTCGCCCAAATCCCCAACTAAGCATTCTGTTTGGTTTTCTACAGCCATACATGTAGATACATGGCTAATAAGGTACTGCAGATGACCATGTCTCCTACATGCAGATGAGAATCGTAATCACAATTTTACTGTAGGATTTTATCTAATCTTATAGGGATTACAAACTTGAGTTAAAATGTCCTTGTTACAACTTTGCAATTAGAGTCCTACCCTAATCTATTAGACAGACAATCAGGCTCTAGTTTGTCATGTCAGAACTAAATATAATAAATCATCATTTCATTATAACCTTGCTTGACAAGCTAGCTTATGGTATTACTGTCCTTTGCCTTTTCGAAGGTTATGCAACTCATCAAGGTTACAAAAATATAAACTAAAACACAACTGTCTGCCTTGTCTGCTATCATCATTTGTTGGGGCACTTAACGGCACCATCAAGGCTTCTTCTCCTTGCTTGTAAAAGCAAATCAGCTGAGATTATCTGTTGTATGGCACTTTTTCCCCAGTGCAATGGTTACTGTACCAGCACTACATGTACTGTTAGGATTTGGGCACACTTCACAAAAACTACTTTATAAAAAATAGAATAAAAGTAAAACACTGAATATGGAAGGCTGAAAGCTAAGGTCACCATCATGGACATCATGATGCTCCCTCATCTGAATTCTCTGTTGTATTCAAAGGAAAGTATTCTCCAGTCTAATTCCTCGAGTCTTTTCTCTAAGCCTTAGAACATTACCTTTCTAAGTGTTTCATTTATCTTCAACACCATTGCCGTTCGGCGATAATGAAAAAAGTATCTTCAGAGAGCCGGTTGTCAGGTCCACCTAATCATATGGCTTTCATGGCTGACTGTCCTCCCGATTCTTAACGAGACATTTGACCAGCAACCTTTTTGTTTGGAGCTCCAGAGAGCAAGTGACATTAGCGGTAAGTACCACTGGTCGCAGAGGGGCAACACTGTTGCTGTCTGTGGGGACTGGGGGAGGTCCTGGAGGACTTTCCACTTGGTCTGCCATGGCCATCTAATCACATCCTGGGTCGCTGACTCCTGATTTCGCTCCAACCTTTTGGCCAGTAACCTTTTTGGTAGGGGCTCGTGGGAGGGTCTGACATTACTGGAAGTGCATGGTCACTGCACAGGGCACGGGCAGGTGGTCCCGCCGGAGAGGGAAGATTTAGGACAGGTGGCCATAAAGATAGATCATACATGTACAGCCGCGCCACACCCATTTCGTGTTCAAGTTGAGTTTCCACAAACTTTTCAACAAGAAACTAGCTCGTTACAATGGCAACTAGTTCAATAAAGGCATACACATGTATGTGGTATATCCACTGAGGATACATTTATCAAGCCTTTGCTATTGACCAGACATACCTGACTACAATGTTACTCAATATTTTTCAGTCATATGCAAATTAGTGCAATAAGATGGAGGCATGTATTACATGTTGTAGTGCATGTTAGTAATGCAGGGAAATGCAAATGTCCAAACATCTGTTGGAGTTTAAGTACAATTCAGTACATTTTAAAAAGATATATGTCCAAAGAAAGACAGTCAGCAGCAAAAGATGGCTGCTACCAGGATTTACCTTGCTCCCAGGTGCACTTACCCCAGGATTCCCATCAGTCTGCTGGAACACCACCTGTAGCTAGGGTGAGTTGGTGTCCATCCATCACCCTGTCAAGGCAGCTTTACAAATTGCCAGGTATTACCCTATAATGAGCACCTTCTTATCAATGGGGTTCCACTATAATACACATTAATTGCTATGTTTGCATGTGGATGCAAACTTGGCAGGTTGGGGGCATTCTGCGACAATCTGCTGGGTGCGGAAGAGCTTTTCATCCAAATTTGCAAGTGATGAAGATTTACAGAACTGCTCAATTCTATTGCATGTTCAGTGCTACAGTAACCAAAATGCATCCGTTTTCGTTGCCACAAAACAGCACTCTACATGTATCCGCACATGCAATATCTCCAATTCAGCCAACTAAATGACAAATCTTCTCAGGCTCTCCATGTACATGCATGTCGCCACATTCAACGATATTCAAACTGATACTTGACATTCTAACACTAACAATCTTCCACAGCAACATCCATTCTGATTTTGGAACAATT